>NW_027180187.1:20000-27500 GCF_036669925.1 Montipora capricornis | reverse complement strand
TAAGCAGCCACCTTCTTCAAAAATCAGTCAGATATATATATATATATATATATAGCAATTGCGCATGCTCACTAGCTCGCTAGTTTGAGCACTCTGGCATGGCTTAGATGTACCACATGTGTGGGACATTTGGGGTGGCTTTATAAGCTTAACCTCCATCCCAGACATCAGCACTGCACTGATGAGGCCCAGAAGGCCGAAACAGCACTGTCTGCAGTTAGATATAGCTCTTTTGCATTACAAAGTTTTTGCTTTCATGTCCAAATTGAGCACTCTACTAGGATGAGCCATTGTCGCTAGCAATTGCGCATGCTCACTAGTTCGCTAGTTTGCACTCTGGCATGGCTTGGACGTACCACATGTGTGGGACATTTGGGGTAGCTTTATAAGCTTAACCTCCATCCTAGACATCAGCACTGCACTGATGAGGCCCAGAAGGCCGAAACAGTACTGTCTGCAGTTATATATATATATATATATATATATATTTGAATGAAGATTGGCTTACCAACGGTGATGCCGCTTGGAGGAAGGATTTAAAGGATACTACACGCTTGCACTCGAAAATTGTAGTTTGTGTAGAAAGAGTAAACAGCAAACTTCTTCCGATGCCAAAACTCTTGAATAAACGTTTCGCCCTTCGGGCTTCCTCAGTATAGAGTGTACAGGGTTAAAAATACTTGGAATAAAAATCTCTCTAAGGCTAAGACTTAAATAGGCTAAAAAATTTACAATGCAATCAAAATAACAAATAAGAACAATAACAACAATGATGTGAGAAGAAAAAGGTATTAGACCACTAGGGTATTACATAATAACGTAGAGAAAATGATTTAACAAATTCCCAAGTCAAAGCCTTTGAACAAAGGCGCTTTCTAGCTCACAATGCCATTTTTCGTAACAGGATCCGAAAAAAAGCCTTTCAATGGTTCATAACAAAATCCTAGTTATCAGCCGCTGAACTCAAGCATTGTGTGCTATACTCTCAGCACCGTAACAAAATCCTTGATTGAGCCTTTGAACAATACAATCGCTAAATATATAACAAATAAAAAATAAAAAGGAGAACACTTGTGAGTGATGAAAATAAGGTGTTAATTGTATCTTATTCTATTCCTAGAGTGGAATTCTGATCTTTTATTCAAACCATAAGGTTGAAGGGTGCAAAGTTGTGCACTCCAGAAAAATGTTGTTGAAAAATGTTGTTTACTTGATCACCTGTAACAAATGTAATGTTCAGTATGTAGGATCAACCACTAACGAGTTTAAAGTCAGATTTCGAAACCACAAATCGGCCATGAGCACAAAGAAGAACACTTGTGAAGTAGCGATACACTTTAACAAAGAAACTCATGTTTTGTCGGATTTCGTTTTCTTCAACATTTAACAATTTGTTAATTTTAGCTATCAAACTCGCCTCGACCAGCGTCTGCTTACAAGATCCGCTTTCGGGAGCCCACAACTTCGCACCCTTCAACCTTATGGTTTAAATAGAAGATCAGAATTCCACTCTAGGAATAGAATAAGATACAATTAACACCTTATTTTCATCACTCACAAGTGTTCTCCTTTCCATTCTCCTTTCCTTCTCCTGAACCATTCAAAGGCCTTTTTTTCGGATCCTGTTACGAAAAATGGCATTGTGAGCTAGAAAGCGCCTTTGTTCAAAGGCTTTGACTTGGAAATTTGTTACATCATTTTCTCTACATTATTATGTAATACCCTAGTGGTCTAATACCTTTTTCTTCTCACATCATTGTTGTTATTGTTCTTATTTGTTATTTCGATTGCATTGTAAATTTTTTAGCCTATGTAAGTCTTATACTTAGAGAGATTTTTATTCCAAGAATTTTTAACCCTGTACACTCTATACTGAGGAAGCCCGAAGGGCGAAACGTTTATTAAAGAGTTTTGGCCACGGAAGAAGTTCGCTGTTTACTCTTTCTACACAAACTATATATATAATATTTATATTTGTGTGTGTGTCTGTGCTTTTTCTTTCCTCTCTTTACATATTTGTCATAGTTTTTCATAGTTACAGAGTTTACACTTCTCTTTTTTCTCTTTTAACCTAAATAAGACTGTAATTTAAACAAAGGGCATGTAATTAGTTTAACTATATCTTGCCCTCTCCATTTATTCTTGTAACCTGATATTAGTTCCACAAATACCATCGTCATCTTCAAATCTTGTAATACAATGTAAATGTAAAATAAATAAATGGAGAAAATAAAAATAAAAAATAAACAAAATAAAAAACAGAGAAGGAGCATATATGCAAATCACATTTATTGCTATTCTACTTGCGACAGCACACTTGGAAACATGAACCTTCCCTTTGGGGCAAAAAAAAAACGGATTTAATAATAATAATAATAATTTATACATGGTGTGAATTTATGTCTGGTATTCTATTTCTAACGATTTATTAGCAATATAAAGGCATTAATTAATAAAGCAACAATCTACATAGCGAAAAGACAATTTATAATTAAACTAATCTCGTTACATCTTTATCCCGACAGTGATTTCATCATATCTATTTATTTCTTTATTTTGTTCTTTATCATTTATTACTTTTAGTTTATTCTTTTAATTTTATATCGGCGTTGGTGCGTTGAAGATAGAGATGTAAACATCCGGTCAGCAGTCTAATCCCACTCAATTCCATCCCGTTAACAAGTTTCTCGCTTTTTCAACGACATATTACAAATTTTCCCCTTGATTTAGCCAAATACTTTATTCGGGATCGTCGTAGGTATACGTTTGCCTGTCATGGTGAACGTGGTACATTCATGTAACTCGCTGGCTAAACTTCATTTCGGAAGAGACGGCACAAATTATCTGTGTCTCAAGCTTTCAGTCTACTGTTCAGTTAAGTCAACTGGATGCGGACAAATTCATCATTACCTGTGGTTTTGTCTTTCTTGAGGCGATGTTGGATGAAAAAAAAATGTTGATGTCTGTAAGGGAAATCCATCAATTTGGTCACGAAAAAGCGAGCGAAGACGCCATAGCTAAAGTGTTAAAAATTGCAAGGGATTACGCGATGTGTTTAGTGTTAATTTCTATTTCATCATAGTCGCATATTTAAAACCTCAACTGTCATACTCAGCTTGCAGACAAGATAATAATAGATACTTTGAGAGCTTAACCGCGCTTGCTTTAGAACATTTTGAGAGCGAAATAAATGAGTGTTAAAATGACTTAATTTGCAACTTTTTTCAATTTGTTTATCAGCTGTTGTCAAAATATGACTTCCCCTAAGTTAGTTTTCTAATATTTAAGAATTATAATAACCGCATAATCTCTGTCGCAAATTCAGTGACGGAAAAAAAATAACACTTTGGGAGAAAATGCGAAAACAGATGCGCTCGTTTTTGTCGTTTTCCAAAATGGCCGACACCTTACATAGTCAAGCCAACATTTCTTCCTTTTTCATAGAGGTCAAAGCAGGTTTGAAACATCCTTTAGTAATTAGAGGCATAGGTCTCCTGTCTGGTGGAATTTCATTAGAACTGACTCACATCTATGCGAGAGGTAGACACATATGTTACCCATTTTGAGGGTCAAAACAGGGGCCTGTGTTCGTCATGATTAATGGCGGTTACCATGGCAACGGTAACTCAGCTGGCACAAATATGGATATTTTCGTTCATGTTCCCGGGCAACATATGTCCACACACTGAAATGAAGGGTGAGTTTAAGATTTCCATTTCCAACTTTGCTTGACTTTCCCAGAGAACTGCTCTTAAGGTGTTTAGTGCGCCGCGCGCACCGGCTTGTCTACTCGTCTTTCTGATCTTCCCATACCTTTCGCGTCGCTCCCCTTTACTTTTGGCAGTCCCGTTTATATGTGCGGTGATCTGATCTGTTTCTCTTATCTTCCTTTTGTCGTCCTGCATATCATGCTGTTTATATTTTGTTTTAGCGAGCCCCGGCAAGGTTGCTCTAGGTCATGCGTCTACTTGGCTTCTGTGTTTTCTTTTGGCCTCTTGTTGTTCTGCATATGCGGTTTGTATTGGTTTCCGCTCCGGTCATGAGTACAATTGGCTTTTATTGTGTTTTACTCTTGACCTTTTATTGCTTTGCATATGCTGCTTGTATTTGTTTCAACGAACCCAAAACGTTTCCGCTCCGGTCTTGAGTCTAATGGACTTTTATTGATTTTTTTTCTCATGACCTTTGGTCTTTTTTTTTTTTTTTTTTTTGCATTTGCTGTTTGTATTTTTCTCTTGAGACTTATTCCAGGCCTTCGTTTTGTTGTTTCCTTATTTTGATTTCCTTCCTTCAGTGTTGAAAGCAGCTTATCTACAATCCTCGCCAAAAATCCTTGAAACACCCCCTTCCCCTGCACAGTGTTGAGATGACATTTTACTGTTTGACTGGCTGCAACAACATTGAAAAAGGGAGGGGGACGAATACGGTACGAAAATGTTCAAAGTGTTTCAAGGTTTTTGTCGAAGATTGTGTGAGTTGCACAAAGCCATCTGGTTAATATCAGACCGTGTCATTTATTGTTAAGTACCGGTAGTTTCCGTGAATAGCCCAGAAAGACTGTGATAGCTGGAAAAATCTTGCTGTAACTTTTGTTTGACGCAAGATAGGAAAAATATGACATTTCTAAATTTCGGCCGAAATAAATAGCAAATGTTATTTTCGGTCTTTAAAAATGACATGAATACAACCTGGCCACAATAGTCACGCATAGGAGAGTTTTTTTTTTTTACTCAGACATGAAGGTTAAGTGTGGTCAGTCACACATTTCAGTGAAAAAAGCAAGTATGGTGTACAATAGGAAAACATCAGCGGAAGAACGAGCACTCATGCATCAGATTCTTGGAGATGGAAAAAAGGTATTCTCTACGAGAAATTGCCGCAAAAGTCGACTGATCTGCAGTAACGCAAGTGTTAAAATAATTTAACAGTCGTTCAACGCATTCGCGAACTCACGCAAATGTCATCCACGAAAGAAGAGGAAGGACAAGAAAGTTGTCATCCAGAGAAGAGAGACTCCATAAAAGGACTCTATTCAAACTGAGGAAGATACCGCCAAGCGAATCATGAATGAGGCAAACATCTGTGAAAGTAATGTGTCAGTTTGCACCCGTGGGAAGATTCTTAAATAGCAAAGGGTACTACGGTACTACGGCCCGGAAAAAAAGGGCTGCTTACTAACAACGAGAAGAGCTTACGCGTTGCATTTGCCAAAAAAGTGAGAGAACATTATGACAGGGAGTCAGGGGGCACCTCAAGTGCTTTTGCGCACAAGACCAACCCGCTTGACAAAGCACGACCTCCTACTGGAAGGATCTACCGAAAAAAATCAGAAGGTCTCAACCAGTATTGCACAGCGACAGGGAGTTCAGTTGGATCTAGAGGAAAGGTAGTCAAGTGTTTAGGGGCGATTTTATAGGGTAATGTAGGAGTTATTTTATGCCACGAGTATGAGCATATGACGGGAAATTATTTTGCGTCTTTCATTGATAACACTTCTGAGGCAAGTGTTTGTGGATCAAAGAAAAGAAATAGAAGACTCTTCATTCAAGACAATAACCAAAGCCAGCACTGCTTTGCAACGAGTGAGCGCACAATTGCTTAAGATACCGCCACGCAGTCTTGATCTAAATCCAATCAGTAAAGAACATGTTTACATCAGTGAGTGACGACTTGCATGACAGCGCTATTGAAGAACAATTAGAGCGTGAGAGTTTCACGCAGTTCAAGTGAAAAATACAATTGTTCGGTTGCCAGCAGCCAAAATGAACAATTGAAAGGAATCCATGGACAGGTGTATACAACTCATACTAGAAACACAAGGACAGAGACTAAAATACTAAATATGTAGCTGTATTTTTTCAGAGAAATATAATGCAATTTACATTTACAAAATTATCCTTTGGCAACAGATGCACTACAGAATTTCGTGTAGAAGTCGTTTGTGGCACCTACAAATGTAGGATTTATGCCCTAGCACTGCTTGTCATAAGGGAATCAGTGTCTATGTACTGTGCATGTTTAGCCTTAGTCGACTCACGTGCGGTAAAGGTCACAACGGTTTACCGTTGTCAAAATAGAAGTTGGTCTGTTGACAATCTTATTTTATTACATGTTATGGTTAACCGTTGTGAAAAGGCTGAATTTCACGATGGCATTGAAGCTGTTCTTGAAAATTCTTTTCAATCATAAGTAACGTCTTCTACAAACTGATTTTCAACTGAGAAATACGAATAAGGAATGAGAGAAAAGGCTAAAACTAATGGTAAACCGTGAGGTTTACCAGCGTTTGTTTACACTTTACACTTCCGTTACCATCACGCAATACTTCTCTTGCGCATGCTCAAAAATATTCCCGCCACTTCAAACTGTAGCTTGCCTGCGTATGGCTTGAGGCGTAAACCTGACTTTGACGATTACTCTGCTTAAGCCCAAGCTGAGGATCTTGTTGCTGCAGACAAGGCAGCTTTTTCGTCTGCAGCCAACCAAGCTTTGAGGGAGGGTCTTGACAACCCTCGGGAGCATTTTCGAGCGAATTTCTTAGCCTTGTTTTCCGACAGTGGTTATTCTAAGGTTCTTAAAGTTATTGCGAAGGTGCATAGTCTTTCAGCACAGCCTCCCCACCTGTCACTCCTTTCGCTCCCTCGTCTTCTCGTTCGTTTCATAACGATCGCTTCTCTTGTAATTTTTGTGGGGTATTTGATCATTCTGCTCGATTTTGTTATAAGAAGCGGGATATATCCAACTGGTCCAGATTCTTCCTCTTCCAGCACTCCTCTCGAGATAGGGGAGGCTCGAACCCCCAGTGATCATCTTAAATTGAATAAAATTGTTCTATTTCCTCTCTTTTCCAGTTTGTTCCCTTCCCTCCTCTCTCTGTTGGCAGTTTTAAAAGGGAATCTTATTCTCTCTTGGATTACTGAGGCTTAAAACTGCCTTCCCCTTGAGCCCCCTTTTTCTTTTCTCTTGTAGCACCCTTCCAAGCGTGTGAAGGTTCTCTCCGCGCGGCTTAAGGGTTGGCGCCTCGTAACCTCCACATTTCCAATGGCTTCCTTCGCTCAGTTTTAGATGGTTCCGCGCTGGCCGATGTTTCACAATCAGCCTTTCTCGACCCAGAGTCCTTTGTGATACGGAATCTGCAGTCTCATCGTCCTGGGAATACATTGTCAATTCCGCGTCTTGTGACTTAACTGGGCTGCTCTGAAGATGGATTAAGAATTTTGTTAGCGTTAACGATTTCTTTCAACCGTTTAAAGGACAGTTCAAAGGGAAGAACTTCGACTCTTATATACCTCCCGCCAAGGTGTTCTCTAACAATCCATCGTGTCATGCTTTCGTGGATTTTATCAACGAGTCCATCGCCGCGGGGCTAAAAACGGGAGCTATCTCACTCTGAGGTGAGGTTGGTTTTTCTTTTTTCACACCTCATTCTGTCCTCTGGCCAGGTTTGTTTTAAAACCTTACAGCGTTTCGATGGTAAATGCATTTCGTTCTCTTTCGCAG
>NW_027180187.1:10000-15000 GCF_036669925.1 Montipora capricornis | reverse complement strand
AAAAACACTACTTTCGAGACCAACTATTTTCTTGGAAGAAAACGTATCACACAGCAGTATAGAGATTCAAATGTAAAGCCTCATAGGGCGAAAACCATTGCTAAATGAATACTACAGGAGCCGCCTAAAAGAGGCATCCATTCAAATATGTACTCAAGAGAGCAAATTTATGACAAAGGCAACAGAAACCAGACCACGTACAAGGGAGTAGTGCAGGCCTGTCAACTCCTTTTAACACACAGATTCTCTCCTTGGGCACGAAACCGTTTGTTATTTTTACGGATGCGTTATTTAAAAGTGCATGCGTAATTTTAAAAGGTGGTTTAATCGGTTCTTCCTTTGTCCAGGAATGAAAATCGATTTTTTATTCTCAAGTGCATGGAATTAAATAACAATTATCTGTACTCTTTTGGACATAAAGAAAAAATTGATTTCTTTGTTTGTTTTGCTCTAAAATGCGATCGAACAACAGCTTTTTTAATCGTTCGCCCAATTTTTTTTCGTTGTGACTCGACAGTGACAAGAAAATTTTGCCCTATGTAATAAACACGTAATCACAATGAGTTCTCGTAAATTTAGAGCGATATCTCGCTAGTTTGTGTTTTCAGAAGTTTGTTTACAGCACATAAAGGTTACTTAAATGCTAAAGCGGATCTTGTTTGAAGCTCGCCCTTTCTTGGTCGCTTTGCCGTATCTTGCCGATTCTTTTTCCAAGCCAAGCTGGCGTGTTTCAATGAAATAAATCAAAATGTGAATGACCTCGTTGTCAGAGATAATGTGGAATAAAGTACATCAGTAAAATTTTTCTTTGATGTTGAATTGACACAATTTTTCTTATTTTTTATTATTTTTATTATTTATTATTTTTTTATTTGTTTATGGCTCCTAATTTTAGCGTGATTGCTATTCACTGCCTATTGACATTTGACTCTGAAATGGCTTTTCTCCTTTTCCATTCGCTCGCTCAGGGTGTGCTTGTTTTTTTTTTTTTTTAACTCATGCGGTTCAAGAAAAATGCATTGCCAAACTGATGAATTCTAAAGTAAATTTCATTCGAAAAACCGATATCGCACTCATCACTTCGTGATTCATGCAATATCGTTTTTTGGCGTAAAATTTACCGTGGACTTCACTAGTTAGGCAATGAATTTTTCTTTAAAAAAAGCAAAGAAAATGATTTAATTAAGCAGCAACCGGAAACATTAAAACGCGGACAACTTAAAACCTTTTATTTTCACTAACACTACAGGCAGTAAGAATAAATAACCAGGGAGCTCCGCTTTTCGGCTTGCCTAAATCTATATATTACGGCTCTCTGTTCCAAAGTTCAGTTCGCGCTAGATGGTTCTTTCTCTTCCCTTCTTTTCTCCGCACCCAACACCTGGTTCTTCTGTGGTTAATGTTTTTGCAGTCTCCTGCCTTTCCCCCCCACATTTTCTCTAACCCTCATGTTTATCCCCTAATCACTCTGATTCCGTAAGTACATCGTTTCCTTCAGGATTCTTCTGTTACGCGTTCCTGACATTTCCCCTCGGGAATTTTGGTGGCCTTGCATCAAGCCCCAGGCATTCGACTCTTCCCTCCTTGCCCCTTAGGGTTCCCGAGGTGTTGTCCTGGCTCCGCCTCGGGGAGGTTACTTTTTCCCGCATGGCCTACTCCTCGGGATCTATGGACTTTGCACATTTCGGCCCTTTAGTTTTGTCTTTGCGTGCACTTTTTGCTCTTAGCAGTCCGCAATTTTGTTGTCAATATAGGTGGCAGACAGTCCGTCTTTTAGTCAGATTTTGTTTATTTTAATTTTCTCGCAGCGTCGCCCTTAAGTTTCCCGGCTTTATACCAATGACCACACGTTTCGCTTTTGTCTGAGCTGCAGCTATGTCCGTAATTTTTCTTCGGATTCCGTTTCTCCTCCGATTACGTTAGACCTCAGTGCTATTGATAGGCGTTTCGCTTTTTTTTTACAAAACTTCGTCTCGGCTTCTGCTTACTCCGAGCGAAAACAGTCGTTATAGAAGGGGTTCGAGCGTTTCGATGCCCTCCCTGGTCTGAAGTCACTTTTTAACGCGACATCCGGCCTTGGGATGTTTGCCGTTTCTTAGTGTTAAAGGACTCTTGTGGTAAGACACTAGTTCATATCCATGGTTGTCCGTTTGTTGGGTATAAAGGACTGGTCAGCTGTGAGTGTCCCCTATGCCTTTCCTATAACACCGTCGATTCGTACATAGGGACGATCCGCGTCCTTTTTAATGAGACGGGTCACCAGGATGACTGGAACCGTGCTTTGCTCGTTGGTAACCCGGCCGCCGACGATATGGTCAAGCGTTATTTAAAGTCTGTCAATGATGACCAGGCCCGGATTACCTCCAAGCAGGCCACTCCTCTTTTTGTCGACATATTTGCTTTGCTATCACATTTCCTCGAAGAGAGCCTTCTGTCCCCTTTCTCTCCTTTAGACCTGTTTATTGTTGCAAGAGACGAGGTTTTCTTTAGGACCCTCTTTTTCAGTGGTGAAAGGGGTGGTGACAGGGGTGCCAAGTTAAAACCGTGGAGATTTCTGGCTTCCCGAAGGATAATGGTTTTCTATTTAACCACGTTTTGGGTGAGACTTTAAGGGATGGGGGCTCTAACCTGCTTGGTCTTCGCCGGCTCCCAATCCTACTATTTGCCTTGTTAGGGCTATCGAGAATTATTGCGTTGTTTCGCGTAACATCGGTATACATTTACGTGGTGAATCTTTATTCCGCCCTACCTCTCAGCAAGGCAATGTTTTGGATAAGCCACTCTTATCCCCTACGGCTGAGTCCCCTGTCAAGTCTTGCCTCAGGCCACGTCGGTTGGAAGGACTCTGCTTCAGCCTCTTATTTTTTAAGGCTGGCTCATATTTTGCGAGCGGAAGCCCCAGCTGATGCTCTTTTTGATGCCTCCTTTTCAGCTGCAGATTCTAAAAGAGTTTAATCTGAGTACAACCACTTAAAGAATTTCGTCTCGGTTTCCCCCTAACCTGGCCAACCATCGATAAGGCGTCCGGTCCCACCCTTGGTTTCCCCGTGGGGCTGGCCTTTCTCACTATGACTCCTTTTAGTTTTGTGATTGTTTTTTTAGTCTCGAGTTCATTTCCTTCTTTGAAGGGTTTTGCTCGTTTTTCCTCTCGGCGGAGGCAGATCGCCCATAACTCATTATAAGCAGGTGAAGCTGGAGAGAATAGATTTTTGTTCTCGCTCAATTAGAATTGTGTAAAAAATATACCTAGGTTAAATTATTACCAGTTTAACTTAGCTTTGCAGATATTTTCTAAATCATTGCTTTATATGCTTTCATTCCTAGAGAGCTTCATGGCAATGAAATAATTCAACTCCGAGAAAAGATGTTCACAGGACTGACAAGTCTACTAGCACTGTAAGTTTATTGCTTCAAGTAAACTGTCAATATATATTTATTATATACGTACCGAGATTTACGCTCCAAAGAGGATCGAGATAAAAATAGTCTCTTTGCGCTAGAGAGGCCAACTGATTGGTCATACAATTTTTGCACAAGTAAAAAACGACGTATCGACGCTCTGATTGGCTGTATCGTTATTTTCATTAGTGAAAAATTGTCGTATCAAATAAAAAGATCAGCCTTTTGATTGGCTAATATGATGTTGAACTTTGGCGCAGGTCGCCTGTGCACCAACAGCGGCAGTAAAACTTGTGAACATGGCGGCCGACTAGTGTATGGTTTTCAAAGTTTTGGATCTTTTATTGCTTACTTTTCTCCACAAAAATGCTTCAGAAGATCTTACAAAGTCCACTTCTCGGGTAGATACGAGCCAATTCTAACGAGATTCCCCAAGAGAATAGGGCTACGCTTCTAAGTACTAAAAAATGCTGTATTAGTATTTTGACGTCTACAAACAAGGATAAAATACGTGCTGTATTACGTTACCTGTCGGCCATTTTGAAAAACCGCAGAAACGACTACAACTTATTTCCCACTTTCTTACGAAGTGTTCTTTTCCCGGTCACCACATTTGCAGCAGAGCTAATACAGTTCCCATAGTTCCTAAATATTGGAAAACTTGTTTGGGGAAAAATATAGTTTGGACATAGGTTATAAGCAAATATGATGAAAATTAGAAATATTTGGGAAAATGACCAAGTTCAGACTTACATTACATTACATGGGTTAGAGAGAGTGTTTAAGCTCTGACAGTATTTTAACTAGTATCTTATTTGTAAAGTGCCATCGATTTATGAAGCTTTAGATCCGTTTAGTTTGATCATGTTCAAATGAAGAAAAAGGCTTCCTTGCAAGTTTTTGTAATCTGCACATTTTAATCGTGTCCGTTTTCCCTTTGTTCGTTCCATTTTCTACACCAAATTTAGCACAGAATCTTAACATCGGTCCACTCCCATCGAAAAAAAACGGCTGTGGGATGTTCTAGATACTGGTGCATTCAAGCCGCATCCACATGAAAAATAAACTCGAT
Source organism: Montipora capricornis (assembly GCF_036669925.1). Classification (NCBI taxonomy): domain Eukaryota; kingdom Metazoa; phylum Cnidaria; class Anthozoa; order Scleractinia; family Acroporidae; genus Montipora; species Montipora capricornis. The sequence goes on along the minus strand of NW_027180187.1, from coordinate 10,529 downwards.
ATTAAAACACACGTGACATTGTGGTGCACTGAAATCCATCTATGTGGTACAACGAGAAAATCAAATAAATCCATCACGATAAATTAACAAAGAAAATACAAGCCTGCGTCCATCAAGAACAAAGCGCTGGGCCCCAAATTGAAAGATTTAAAGCGTTGATAGAGAAGCCATAAGGTTTATCACGCGGACTCGTAGACCAGACATGGAACGACAGATTCTAAAGCGAAAGTATGGGTTTCCTGTCTGAGAATTAAACAAAAGCATATGACATAAATGCTGTTCCTTACCTCAACAACAACAGCGCAATTGTTATTCACAAGAGAATTTCGGCTTATGGCTCGTGTACGACAACCTGACTGACGTCATCATATCATCATATCATCATATCACCGTCATACAGAAGTTCAATAAGCACAGAGGAACGTAGAAACAGCATACACAGAGGAACATAGGAACAGCAAGCAAAGAAGAACAGAGGAACAGACGAACAGTAGGCACAGAGGAACAGTGGGCACAGAGCAACAGCAAA
>NW_027180187.1:0-5000 GCF_036669925.1 Montipora capricornis | reverse complement strand
AAAGAAGTTGCATGATCAACATGTCAGCCCAGAAGCCAATGTTTCTCGATTCCCTTTTATTTTCTTCAATCTCTCTGGGTTCAGTACGTTGCTAGTAACCACATGTCTTCTCAAGGGGCTATTTATCCAAGACTTCTACCATGGCGCTACAATGATATACAATACCTAAACAATATCGTGTACTGTGAGACCAACATACTACGCAAAGACAACTGTCAACATGTCTGCTGACATGTCGACAGTTGTCAACAATGTTTTTCACTTCCCATTTATTTTCTTTAATCTTTCTGGGTTCAGTACTTTGCTAGTAACCACATGTCTTCTCGTGCTATTTACCCAAGACTTCTACCATGGCACTATATACAATGATAGACAATACCAAAACAATATTGTGCACTGTTAGAGCTACATATTATGCAAGGACAACTTGAATCTCCTGGAAGACAACACACTGCTCAGTTGACATTATGGAATTAATCGCTGTGTTACTTCACTACCACACGTAAGCAATGCATGTCAATTTTTCTTAAAGAGGACAGGAATTTCTTCTTTCTGACAAATGATTAATTAATAGGCCGGTAGCCAGGTTTTAACCTCAGAAAAGAATCTGTTTTGTCGTACGAACGTGTGAGGACCTGTGCGCCAAACGGCCTCTGCTGGTATGACTTCTGGGTGACCCCTTAAATGGTCTTAATGACCCCCCAACTTGAAAAAAATTACCTGGAGCGCTGCTCGTACCACAGGCAACCCAGTGTACCCTCACAGAGGGTCTAGTTTATATTAAAACTGGGTTTGTCACCAGGTGAGTACATTTAAAAAATATTTGAAAAAATACAAACTAGGTTACACTGGTGGTTTAAAAGATAATATATTACAATAAAAAATGTTCCCAACGTTTCGGTCGCAATCACGGACCTTCTTTAGGGGAAGTGAAAGAAAAAAAACACAAAAGCACAGATATAAACAAGACGCTGATTAAAAATTCAAGATAAGTGTCAACCACCAACTTTCAATACGGCCACGAACATTATCAGCAGATCCATGGGACAGCTATGGGTTCACCCGTTTCCGCCGTAATGGCAAATATGGTCATGAAAGACCTTGAAGAAAGAGCACTAACTACTCTCACTAATCAACCTTCTGTTTTGGAAAAGATTTGTGGACGACGTGAGTACAACCACGAAATTTGATAGTACTCAGACTTTTCTTGAACACCTGAATTCAATTGGACCCTGCATTAAGTTCACGGTTGAACGCGAAAGCGAGGGAAAATTGCCTTCCTTGACACTATGGTTCACCACCAGGAAGACGGAAGATTAACTACCACTGTTTACCGGAAACCTACTCACACTGATCGCTATCTGTCTTTTTCATCGCACACCATCCTAGTATGCACAAGCGAGCTGTGGTTAAATCATTGATGGATCGGGCCGAAAGAATCCCCACAACAACATCTGATCGAAGTGAGGAAAAGCAACGAGTAATATCGACATTACAGTCCAATGGATACCCCAAGCGCTTTATTTTGGATGCCAGTAAGCCTAAACCACCGTCGAAGGACACAATCAACGCTGCAGAATCCGGGCGGGTCTATAGCACAATTTCATACGTTAGCGGGACCTCTGAGTTTTGGAAAACCACGGCATCAAAGTGGCATTCAAACCCTATCAAACAATGAGCCAGATGTTTCCCAAACCGAAAGACCAAAGAGACAAAGAAGCAACTCGTGGCCCTGTTTACGACATTCCTTGCGCTGATTGTAGCAAGCAGCTATGTCGGCGAAACGCAAAGAAAATTCTCAACAAGAAAAGGCGAGCACCAGAAGGCTGTCGCACGGAGACAATGCAAAAAATCAGCACTTGCAGACCACGTGACAAATACTAATCACGATATCGCATGGGATGAGGCCACAATTCTCAGGACTAATAGTAATTGGCACCAAAGGAAGATTTTGGAAGCTAGGGAGATTAATTGCGCGAAAGATCCGCTTAACCGAGATGACGGGGCGTTACTCCCCAAGAAGTATTCACACTTGACCCTCGCAAACAAGAAAAAATGACACTTATCTTGAATTTTTTAATCAGCGTCTTGTTTATATCTGTGCTTTTGTGGGGTTTTTTCTTTCACTTTCCCTGAAGAAGGTCCGTGATTGCGACCGAAACGTTGGGAACATTTTTATTGTAATATATTATCTTTTAAACCACCAGTGTAACCTAGTTTGTATTTTTTCAAATCTTTTTTAGAGGTATTTTCTGTGTTAGTAACGTCATCCCTTTCATCTATCACTCTACGGCCTTTTGGTCACCCATTATTTCCGCTCGGTGGGAATCCAGTGCCAGCTTTACATATCAATCAATCAACTTTATTTAAAACACGGTAAATGGTTCAGCAAGCTGGTTTTCAGACATGCCGTGTGAGAATTACAAAATATAAATGCTAAAAAATTACAAGAATTACAAGATATAAATGTTAAAACGACTAATGAACTAGGTATAACTTAGCGCTAAATATCATTTAATGGTTGAAGTCACACTTGGCAGTTTACTAAGGTAAAAAGCCTTAACTATGGTAGAAAAAGGGTAAACATAGTTTACCATGGTAAAACGCATTAGCTGACTTTTACACTTCCCAGAAGGTGCCTTGTCACAAGAGTGCTACTCAAATGTCGAGTTGATGACAGAGAGGAATTCAAGTTTCGAGTTCCGTCGCGTGAGTCTTTAACACAACAACTTAATATATTTCGTGACTGCGCCATGGATCATGAACGTGTTGTAGCTTCAATTGTGGCTCTTTTGTTTCTTATCATTGCAATCCGTAAAGCTCATAGATTTAGGTTTCTGGCTGTTAACCTTGTTTTTGAAAGGAGGCAATGTGATCTCACCAATGCTGTTCTCACGACCAGAATTAAGAGATTACAAAATTATAGTTGTACTTCAAAAGATTAAAATGAAAATTACTTATCGCGAATTGCGTGAAAAGTTGTCGGACATGGCAAAGATCGTTCCAAAGTCGCAAAAATCGACTAGAACTGACTGATAGTCAAAAGATTGTGAGGGAAGGAGATAGAAAGCACATGTATATAGTGGGCGCACACAAATTCAGCAAAGTCACGAAATGCTTCTCAAAATCATGACAAGATGTCACCTAAATAAACAAAGTTTAGATAAACGCTAGATAAACCATGCTTTTTCAGATATTTTTACTATAGTAAACTTTGCTTTCATCCGACCGCCGTTGCTAACGCAACAGACTAGAATTGCGTTTACCATGGTAAAAGGAGAAACGCCGGTCACATTGAAAAACCCATTTACCATGGTAAACTTTCGTTTACTATGGTAGAAAAAGCTCAAGTGTGACCTCAACCAATGTCAAAGAAATTTAAACAATAGTAATAGTAACAAACATAATTTACTATATAATAATACGAACAAGCCATGTAAAAATGTGCCCTAGCGATGTAAAATGTGTCCTATGATATCGCACGTTAAAAGCTTGCAAGATCCCTTATCTCACGTATTTGATTTGACAGTTGGTTCCAAGCATTTGCACCTCGATAAGAGAAATAACGTTTTAGAAAATTCGTTTTAGGTAGCGGTCATTGGAAGTCATTGTTGGAACCCCTCAAATTATAATTGTGAACTTCTGAGGTTCTATGAAAATATTCCTGGAGATACGTTGGACAATTGTTATTGAATACTTTAAACATCATAATTATAGATGACCACCACACTGGTTAGTTTGGATCGCGAGCATGCCTTTGCTAAGGCTTCGTCCGTGATCTTTGTTGTTTGTTATACTCTTGGCATGCTAGGCTATTTCCTGGGCCTCAAGAATTCTATCTTGATCTCAAGGAAATGAGCCCTGCACCTTGGCTTCAGAACAGATTCGGTCCGCCAATTGTTCACTCTTTTGGAGAAAACGAAGCACAAGTTCATTCTCCTTACGACCCTCATTCTGTCCTCTTGCCAGGCTTGTTTTAAAACCTTACAGCGTTTCGATGGTAAATGCATTTCGTTCTCTCTCACAGTTCCGGGTGCGTGTTTGTTCACTAATGAAGGAAACTTGGCAATTTCCAGGGGTCTTCGTTCCTCCCGCCTAGTTAAGATTACCGGTTCACTGCCACAGGAATCCAGCATTAGACTTTCCTTCAGAACTGGGAAGGCTGTCTCCCTTGGGTCACGGAGTTTCATTCGCAAATACTCCTTGCTTCGGACGCCTCCAATTTCAATTCAATTCCAATTCCAAGTTTGGTTGTGTCCTGAGCTTACCTACGAAGCCGATCGCCATTCGTGACTACAGGCCTTCCTAGGATTTAGTACGTGATATCGGTGTTAAAGAGACTAGCCTTGGCGAAAGTTTCGGAAGCCTTTTTCTTTTTGGTGCAAGGCCGACGTGTGGATGTCTTTTACAGATAGCCAGGTGTAGTTTATTCGCTATTAGAAGCGTCAGGGCGCCAGGTCCCGCCAGCTTTGTGAAGCCCTTAAGAAGCTCTTTTGGCTATCTACGAGTAACAATTTTCAGCTCAACCTTCTTTATATCCCTCCTAACCCCACCGCTTTTCCATGCCATACCCTTTCTTTGCAAGATTCTAAGCTTTCAAAGGAGGCCTGGCTTCGCATTCAGCATGGATTTGGCCCACACTCCGCGGATATTCGCGGAGCTCCATTGATAAGAACATATGGTAACCCATTGATGCGAGAAATCTTGGTTTTATAGCCATGACGTCATCGACCAACCGTACATACGTACGTACGTCCACCCCTCCATGTATGCCAATGTGACCAGTATCATGCTAGTATACAGCATATATCTTTGAAATTGGACATCCATGATTTGATCAATTGACACCTGTCAAAGCAAGGTATCTGCTGACCAGTATCACGTGACCATATCGCGGGCTCAAGCTTAGAGCTCACCGAGGTCAGCTGTTTTTTTCTTAAAATTGACCGCTGACCAGGTACTGGTTTTCGATTGGATTACAGGTTCAATCCAGGTCAACT
>NW_027180186.1:90000-94135 GCF_036669925.1 Montipora capricornis | reverse complement strand
ATTAAATAAGCTTAAGCTTTCGAGTACACCAGACTCAGTGCACGGAATGAACAGAGTTTGAAATACGTAGTTGTAAAGCTGAGCTTGCGCTTGTGAGCTTCGAGTTACATTGCGTCCCAGATAATGAAATCTAATATTGAACTATAGTTATGTTTGAGCCAAAATTGCAAAGTCTGAAATTTGGCGCAAAAATTTGCTTGGTTACCTCAAGAAAACCTCTGCCCAAGGAAAGGTTACGTTTAATACACAATCAATACCAATCATACCAAGGAACTCGAGCACCCTAAGCAAACCCAATGCACATCAACAAATCAAGGAAATAAAGCAAGTCGAAGAAGGAAAGCACTTCAAGAAAACCGAAGCAGCTCGACCAACAAGACAAGCCACTGTACCTGTTAACCTGAATGAAAAACATCGGAAACTGTACGGTACATTATATGTCCGCATACCACCACGTGCCAAGCAAAACATGGTCTCTGAGCCATTCTTCCCGCAATTATGGCTTCAAGTTTGGAGCATTAATTTGGATCCAGGTTTGAATTAGTTAATGTTATTCTCCTCATGATTGGTCATGGAAGTGCGATTATAAAAAGTTTACGGGGCCAGATGTTGTTTATAGGTTGAAAGACGGCTTGTTTCAAAAGAAGGAGAATTTTAGTAGCGGTGCATGAGATTGAGCAACATGCGAAGGTTCATTGCGTGGAATCTGAAGTGGTTAACGAACCGTTAAAAGGCGTAAAAGCTCAACCAACTAAGCGATCGACTCATTCATTCTTACTTCCGTGCAGGGAGGTCACGGGGGTCGAAGCCAAGCTGAGGAGCAATTTGCCGTCTTAACGAACCCCCATTTCGATGTAAACTTAGTAATATACAATGTACGTTCATGTACATGTCATTAATTTATTCCTGCATGGTGTATTTTGTCTGTCCGTGTGAAAGGAGCGTACATGATATAACAACCTGAATGGACCCCATCGACCCGGTACATGAACCATCCCTGTGGACTCATGGTAAAACTCATTGTAAACTCCACATGTTTCTAATGGGTTTTTCACTGAGTGATTAATGGGACCATAAGCTTTTCAGTGGAGTAATTAAGTATGGCCAGTTTAGGGGTGAATCGGGTTTAACCTATATGACGCCTAAACCGGCCATACTCTGTCTAATGAATGCCAGACCGATTTCAGCTCGTCAATGGGGAACCCCAGGAATTCACCCCTAAGCAGGCACCCACCCTTACTTAGTATTTTACTTTGCCTAACACCAGACGATTTTGCTCATCAATGGGAACCCCAGGAGTCAACGGGTTAAAAGCAGAAAAATTTTATGATGACAGAGAGAAAGTGGCCTGTGCACTTGTGGATATTTAAGCAGGAGCCCATGACTGGAGTGGACATAAGCTTATGTCATGGCATTTTTTACAGACCAATCTACTACTTTTCCTTAAAAGACAAAGGCAGGTTTCAGGTCCAGTGATGCTATGATGTCAGGTTAGTTTCTTATGATTGGTCAGCGGGCTCCTGCAGGAGTCTCATTCGTGGAAATTCAATCCAAGAATAAATTGCGGCCTGCAAAAACACTGAACATTGTTCGCTGCTAGTTATGGGCTACTGATTTAAGCAATTGTCTCTTCTGGCACCTACTGGTATATCACCTATTGGTGGCTCCAAAGGGATTAGTCTATAACATGCACTTCAAATATACATTCATTTCAATCATTGAGTCCTTCACCGCAACAAATGAGCCCAACAAATTGACCTTCTCTTCATGAGCTTTTTCTTCTTTGTCTGTATATTTTTTAACACCCTTTTAGTGCTGAGGGCAATTTTTATTGTCTCTCTGTGCATCAATGCAAGCATTTTAGCAATTTTAAGTGCTAAAAAAATGTCATTGTTTGTTTATAGCGGAAGTGCAGTTAGCTATCCAGCTAGTTCACTGACACCCCACTTTTAATAATCTGAAAGAAACAATTCAAACTTACAGGAACATGATCAAGAACCCCATGCAACTGGCAGGAGGAACCAGGTTGGCTATTTAAAAAGCATGGTAGAGTTGAATCTGGGTCAACCGGAAACTAATCCAAACCAGAGGTTAGAACGGGATTTGAACCCAGGGTCCCTGAGGGAAAGCAAATGCAAACCCAATGCCCTAACCACTGGACCCACCTCACCTCCCTTATAGCTTTGTCTCATTGGTGAAAGTGCCCTTGTGAAGAAAAATCAATTCTTATTTTTCTTTGGATTTCAAAACTAACCTATGTAACAAAAACACTAAGCAACCAAAGTTTTAATCCTTGATTTCAAAAAGACACCTGTTTATTTTAACTGGAATTTTCCTTTTATTGTAATGGTGCGTCATTGCTAACTTTAAGATCATGAGAGAGCTGGATTGAGGAAAAATGATGTGAAAAGCTCACTAGTTTAAGAATGCAATGCTTGTGTACGCCACAGAATTAATACCCAGCACAGGAGTTTTGGGCTTCCAGACTTTTAAACTCGCGTTTTGCATATATAACAAGGTGCATTCACACCCTGAAATTTAAGCTAGTGAGCCCTTGAAGTCACTTTTCCCTGGATCCAACCTTCTGAGGTCCAATCGGTCAGTTTGAACGTGAGTAATGGCGGGCCATGAAATGAAAGCTGAAATTTTTGCCAGTCAGGTGTTAAGCAAACACACTTTGAAAATCTGAAGAAAAAAATGAAATGAGTTTTTTTTTTTTTTTTATCACACAGGGGCACTTTAAAAAATTGTGCATGTGTATGTCTTACCTTGATCTTGAACATGAAAATGACCATTGAATAGTCTAAACCTCATTGGCTTTGAATGCTACTTGTTTTTTATCACCAAGGGTGTTAAGGAGAATTTACAAATGTATTGATGTGAATAATATTGTCAGTAAAAATCGTGAATATTTTCATCGAAGCCTTGCAGAACATTGATCAAACAAACATCTGTGTGCTCAATGTTCACTCAAATCAGTATGCTATCCTAAATACTGTAATAATTGTTGTAGTTTTGTCGATACACGATGCAAGAGAAAACTAAGATAGAAAGAACAAACTCTTGACTTTAGACGGCTAATAATACATGTCACCTTTCAAGACGGTTTTAGAACCGAAGTATTAGCATGCAAAGTAACTCAACAAATAAATCTTTAAACTTCAACAAGAGAAGATCATAGTCGCCTTACAAACGTACGAAGTTTCAATTACTTAAAGTTCATCTTAGTTGTATACAAAGTCTGGGTTTGTTGGTGGCTTGATTACCCGTCCAGACCGTGATCTTGTTAGGTGCGGTGTTGAATCCGCTGGTTTAGCCCTGGCTGTTTCATCACTTGACTTTTTGTGCAATCTTTTTCATGACTGCTGGCAGGCGATGTTTGCTCCACAGTGCAAGGTGTGTCTTTTGAAGCTCCTACTGAAACTGCTGGAGGATCAACTGGTGCTGGATCATGATCTGGCAGATTTGTTGTAAATCTTACAGGGACCTGCGGCTGGGGTCGCTGTTGTGGAAGGATCGTGTGACGCGGTTTGATGTCACGCTTATTTCGCTTGAGCCGCCTGTCGCTCTTTTCGTTGATTATCCAGTATGAGTCTGGCGAGGTATCATTTGAATCAATGTACCCTGGTTTCCACTCATCTGAACTGTCATCGGTGAACCAGATAGGCTGATTAGGAAGATAAACGTTCTTGTCAGGCTTCAACGGTTTCAGATGTGCTGCACGCTTGTCATTGAGGTCGACCTTTTGCTGATCCGTCAGTGGAGGTGGCTTCATGGACATGCTGAGACGGTGTTGATTGGTCTAGTGTAGAACAATTCAGCAGGTGACGGTAATGTGTCACTTATTGGAGTGTCAAGGTATGTTATCAGAGCTTTGGTTATGTCAGTGTCATTTGCGCTCTTCTTTAGAATCTGTTCGACTGTAGCGATTGCCCTTTCCGCTCGACCATTACTCTGATGATGATATGGACTGGATGTTACATGGCCAATGTCAAGCTGGTCGCAAAAGCGTCGAAACCTTTCAGATTTGAAGCATGGGCCATTGTCAGAAATGATCCTTTCAGGCAACCCAAACTTCCTGAAGATGTTGTTTAGTGTTTTAGTAACAGCTTCAGTTGTCTCGCTGGAAAGGGTG
>NW_027180186.1:77500-85000 GCF_036669925.1 Montipora capricornis | reverse complement strand
GGGTCGAGGAGAAAATGACGTCAAAGACTTACTAGTTTAAGAATGCAATGCTTGTGTACGCGGCCGAATTAATATGCAGCACGGAAGTCTCGGGCTTTCAGACTTTCAGACTTTTAAACCCGTGTTTTGCATATGTAATAAATTGCGTTTACACGCTGAAATTTTAAGCTAGTGAGTAAATGACGTCATTTTCTCTAGATCCAACCCTCTGAGGTCCAATCGGCCAGTTTTGAACGTGAGTAATGGCGGACCGTGAAATCCAAAACTTGCACTCAAAATAGATAGCCTTTGGATAAAACTCAAAGCTCAAAATTTTGCCAGTTAGGTGTTAAGCAAAAACGCTTTCAAAATCTGAAGAAAAAAAGGAAATGATTTTTTGATCATAGTACCACTTTAGGTTGCTATGATTTGTCCTCTCTCTTCAGAGAGAAGAGCAGTTGTGTGCAGCAATTATGTCAACAGCTTTAGATTTGAAGGAAAAAAATGTATTACATTATATGGGCAGTATGCTACATCTGGATGCCAGATCTGAATTTAAACCACGAGCTAGGCAGTGCAGCCATACCTAGCCATGTCTGCGTAATTACCATAAAACAAAATAAAATTAAAGAAAATGCTGTCCTTCAAATAGCTTCTATAGATTCTTGTATAGTCCTATTGTCTGTATCTGTGTGTTGTTGTTTGTGACTCTCTAGCATAAGACCTTGAAGGATCTTGCAAATTACCACACAAAATGGATTTCTGCATTCAGCTCAGCACCTCCCTACTGCATGCATCCTTCCAGTAGCTTCTTCGTTGCACTTTTGAGTCCCTTTGAATACCTGCTCAGGACATCCATTATGATGTTAACTTAATCAATCTGATAGCTTGGGTATTGCTTCTTTAGTTCCCAGCATAAGGGGCGTTTGCTGATTTTCAGCCCAGGGACAGTTAATCTCCAGCATAGTGACTGTCTTGTTTTGCTAGTCAATGATCCTAAGGTCTCGTCTGTTGGTGTGCACTTCTTGTCAAATGTTGGCTTTTGAGGAGAGGGGAAAACCGGAGCTGGTATCGTAATGCGAGAACGTTTGTAGAAATGGCGTTGCGAGACAAAGTTGCACGGAAAATTGCACAGTGTAACAGCGACTTCATCTTTCGCGGTTATTTCATCTCGTTCACTTCGTACAATGTGGGCGAATTGTCCTAAGATTTAATTTATACGAGCGGTTTCAGATTAAAAATATGGAATGAAAGATTCGCATTTGTACGCTCACATAGTCATTAAAACCTCAAAGTTGGTGATTTCACGTTGTTGTCAGGCAAAGTACGGCAATAAAATGCGTGCTGCACATGCAGCACAGTTCTTTTCCTCTAATTTTGTAAGTTTCGTCTTCCATCATTGTACTTTGAACAGTAACCTTTTACATGTAAAACTAAATTCTGCTTCATATAATAATAATTATTGTTGTACTGTTGTTGTGAAAAATTTAAATTCCACTTTTAAAAACTTTAAAAGAAACTTCAATTTTCTTTAATTTTCTTCAAATTTTTAAGCTTTAATTTCCACCCATGGGTTTCTCTGAGTACAGTTTTAGATTTTACAGTGCATCATGACTGGCATTCATAACTGACCAGTAGGTCCCGAAAGGCTTGGTCGAGGAGAGATTGATTTTATTGTATCGTATCGTATTGTATCGCACCGCATTGCATCGTATCGTATCGTGTAGTATAGTATAACATAAAATAGTATAGGATAGGATAGGATAGGATAGTATAGTATAGCATAGTATAGTATCGTATAGTAACTATACAAGACACGTTTACAAAGTAGTCTGAAACCTGAATATCTTCTGCTAAATAAGTCGTGTACACACATTAAGTATCCACAGGCGAGTGTGTTTAATATTAGTCATTTTTTCTTTGACCCATCTCTCTGGAGATTTGAAATAGTAATGATGGGCCATTGAATAAGAAGTACTTTAAACTAGAAACAGTCGCCTGCTTGAGATGAAGGCCTCAAATTCAATTTTATTTTTCTGGTTTAGTAACATATTGTTTGAAATATATGAAGAAAAGAGAGAAGTAATTTCTTGATCTTTGAAGCGCTTGAAACAACAAGACGTTTCCCAAATTCAGCAATAGTGGCCAACATTTTGTAATAGCCATTCAGTTGAGCTTGGAATCTGTCTCCTGCACTAGCTAGGGTTGAGTGCAAAACATTTTCTTTGTAGGTGTACCCGGACAGAGCGTGTAAAAGAACAGTTCTCTCTTTGATGGTGAAGTGTTACAACAGTGGTAACCAGTGTGATTGGACGGGAGATCTCCTTAATCTACCTGTAAGTGTTAAACTACCATGCTGTTCAGACTCCTAATGATCATTGTAGTAGCACTCAGGAACAACATACCTTAACAGACATTGATTGTTTTGGCAAGTCAAGTCTTGCATGTACATGTATAAAGTATTATTATTATTATTTTTTATTATTTGAGTTCAAGCTAGGCTCGATTTCCGCCGCTCACTCGAGTTCGGGTATCCTCCCCGAGAAGAGACGGCTGGATGCGTGAGCGATAGATTGTGTCTGTGACGTAAATTCAAAATATAATTTATGCGAAGTTAATAGTTGCGGGGAAATAGCATTAGACATCCCAAAAACACTGATTTTAAGAAAACAGAAATTACATAACAATGTTTAAAACATCTGTGCGAAGTTTCCAGATGATACGAGCTTGAGTTTGTGGTTAAATGATCGATGTGAGTTTGAATTCAACCGGCGAATCATCAACGAAATCTTCGGCTGCTTTAGCTCTCAGTCGACCTCGTCGGCCCCCTCGTTTTGTCAGCAATAAACTCAGCAGTACTTTCAATTGATCTTGAGGAATTTTACTTGCTCTTACATTAGCGAAGTATGAGGAGAAAATTGCAATAGCAATGGATTTGAAAGCCGTATTTTGACCTTGGCGCCATCTGGAAAATCAGTGAAGTTTGCGAACTCAGGCGGTAGAAAACGACACAATTCCCATTCTCCAGCTTCTCGAACACTTTTCGTTGTCGCAATCTTGGATGTTTCCTACCTTAAAGCACTGTAAACCTCGAACAGGCCGGGTCAAAGAATACCTTCGCAGCCAAAACATATAATTTATGCCAGACGGATTAGTGCAGGCGAGTTTCTGATTGGCGGAGATTAACAATGGCTTACCTCACGCGTCCAGCCGAGATTTCGGGAGTGAGCGCTGGCTTATTTCCCGAAACAGCGGCTGGTAATCGAGCCTAAGTTCAAGCCAGGTACTTTGATTTTAGACAATAATATTTTTTACCACAATGATTGCTTGTAATCCTGCAATCTGATTGGGTAATTTGCTGTTGTTGATAAGAGTCTACACAATGTTGTTCATGTCAATTTGTCATGCAATGTAATAGCCAATCAGGAACACCCATTTTGGGAAATAAATTAATCATATTGTGAGAAAGTTATAGACAATGCTTGCTCTTTCTTTGTGTCATGACTTAGGTCACGCTCTGAAATAAACACTTTTTTGGCATTGAATATTGTGATAAAAAACAAATGGAAAGTGGTTCAGCGTTGTCTGTACTCTTATCGACAACTATACTCGTCATCACATTGGTCAAAATTTGTTGTGGACTCACTCAGCTGCACCTCGTGAGTCTACAACATTTTGACCACTGTGATGATAAATATCGTTGTCGATAAGATTACGGGCAATGCTGAACCACTTTTGATTTGTTTTTAAAAAAGTGATTGTGCAGTAGAAACTGCATTGGTTATCTCTCACATAGGATATGACGTCAATAAGATTGAATGTAGTGACTGGTGCATTTCAATCCTTAATTGCAACAAAGAAAGGTGATTGGTTGTTTCTCTATCCTTGTTGATAATACTCACCTAATTCTCTCTTTTCTATTATAGTGGAGCTTCTTAACTAGCAACATTATTAGTTATCTTCAGTCTAGCAAAGGGACTTTGATTTGAAAGTTTTAACAAGCATGTTTCTCACTTCCCATTCGTAAAAGATGTTTTAAAAGAAAAAAAAGGACTTCTTCAGTGGCCCTTTTTAGATTTCACAACATTTGCAAATTGCAAGCATATTTAGCTGAATGGCAAATAATTGTAAATTTGCACCAAATGCAGAGAAGCATGCAGTAAGTATTTATATTTTTGCTGTTTTGGTTTTGCCATGTAATTTTTTAATTTCATCCTTAATATTACGATGTCGTGCCTTGTGTTGTGTTTCATCTAGTTATGATGCACTTTCCTGTAGGAAATCACCTTTGGCTAAAACAAAGCAACAGTGCTATTTTGTAAAAAAGTGTTTTTAGAGTCTGTGGCGAAATGTCTTGCAGGATATATATATTTGAGTTCGTAAACTTATGACATGCAATGGATAATCATGGTCATTTTAGTCAAAATTGAAGCAACTGTTATTAATTTTTCAAACATATTTACGCAGAGAGCAAACTTTAAATCAATGTAAAAAATGGGAAATGATTTGTTATCCTTAACCTTTGTTTCTTTTTCTTTCTTTCCTTTTCTTCTCTTAATTTGTTTGTTTGTGCTTATGTTTCGTATTGTAGATAGTAACTAATTATATAAATGCCAATAGTATTGTAAATAGTAATGTTTAATAAAAATATAATAAAGTAAAAAATAAAAATAATAAACAAAGATCCAAAAAGTTATTAATTTTTCCAGAACCATCTTGAGAACTGTAGATGAGTTCCCATTAAGTGCATCAACAATTGCGGAAGAACAGATATTCCAAGAGATCAGGTAATCACCAAATTCTACGGTTTTGTCCTTTTGGATTCACCAACCATTACGTTGCCTGTAACCCTCGTTGTGCTCTTGCTGTTCCTGGCTCAAGTAGTTTGAAACTATTGTTCAAAACCATTCTCCAGGAGACTATTCAATAATTATTGATTTTGATAACGCTCTCTGATTTATCTGTCAACTAGTGCTATAGACCCATGATACGACTAGAACGTAGTCTCTACCCTTTTTCTGGGGTTCTGATCTGGTCTTCATTTCTGGTTTGCGTCAGTTTCTTTGGCTTTTTATTTTGTAGATGTCAGCACATGTGGATGTTGATGGGATTGCCCTTTAGCAATTGTATCATGTCAGTACACTGATATGGGGTGTAAATTTAAGGTGAGAAATTGGTTTCACCAAGTGTTGTCAATTTAGCCGATTTACATGCTGTCTCTGATTACGTCACAAGTGCACGACTTAACTTTAATTTTACGCGCGAAATAGCAATCTGGCCTCAGTTGTTCTGAAAACCTTTGATAACTTTATCCGGTGGATAACTATCTTTCAGTTTCAATCTCTGCAAAGATTTCAGTATTTGCCCTCGTATTGTGAATGTGCACACAGTAAGAACATTTAGTTAAAAGGTGAGTAAGAAATTTTGGCCCATGTTTAATGCGGAGTACCATTATACCGCATACTCTGGATATTGACTTATCCACCACTGGGTAAAGTTATCCGCCCTTTGCAAAACTGGGGCCCATTTCTCGAAAGACCCTAAACCTTTTCGGGCCCGGAAAGCCGTGTGTGAAACTGCCACCCGGTAGTTTTGGAAAGCCCATATTTAAGATGTTTTCAAGATACCAAGTAGCAAAATAACTGTGAAGTTTGACGACTTAAATCCTCTCCGTTCTTAGGATACAAAGGGAATTGTGACACCCGAGAAAGGCCCAAAAAGTTTCGGGACTTTCCAGAAATGGACCCCTGGGGCCCGTTTCTCGAAGGTCCCGAAACTTAAAGGGCCATTTTCGGGTGTCACAATTCCCTTTGTATCCTAAGAACGGAGAGGATTTAAGTCGTCAAACTTCACAGTAATTTTTCTTTTTGTTACCTTGAAAACATGTCAAATGATCGGCTTTCCAAAGCAAGCGGTTGCCAGTTTCACAAATGGCTTTTCGGGCCCGAAAAGTTATCGGACTTTCGAGAAACGGGCCACAGGCCCCAGTGATTCGAAGGGTGGATAGCGCTATCCACTTGATAACTTAATTGGTTGTGCTAGTGTTTAGACTATCCGCTGGATAGTGTTATACACCTTTCGAACAACCGAGGCCCTGATCTGTAAAAACGATTTTTCAAACTTCGGCTCATAGTTGTTTTTCTCCTATTCATCGTATCTTCTCGTTTTAATTTTGCTAAATGGCTTTAAACAGGGAAGGAGAAACGAGATGGACAAACATGTCCAAGAGAATATGCAGATTCACTTGGATCTGGCCCATCTGAGAATAAGAGAACTTGAACAGAGGCAAGAATATGCGTGCACAAATTGCAAATTTTTGTGGAAAATCTCCAGCTATTTGCAACTGTTTCAACAGTGTGCCACCAAGAAGGAAAAAGAAAAACTCTGTAGCCCACCATTTTACACTGGACAGTATGGTTACAAGTTGCGGGCAGACGCTTTCTTGAATGGCCTCGGGTAAGGAAAAGGAACTCATCTTTCACTATACGTGGTTATAATGAAAGGCGAATATGATGCCATTCTCCCGTGGCCATTTCAGCAACGAGTTGACTTTGTTCTTATTGATCAAGATGACGACATTGGTGTGCGGCAGAATAAAATTTGGAGACTGTCATGCGATCGCGATAGTGATTACTTCAAGAGACCCAACAAAGTAAAGAGCCTTGGGTTTGGTTGCCCGAAGTTTCTGTCTTTAGATACACTTAGAACAAGACATTACATACGAGACATTAGAATAGACGTAGATCCCGTAGATGCATCTTGAAATCTAGAAATTTGTGGACAGTTTTGAAACATAGTAGAACTAGATTCTGGTAAAGGCGGCTAAATACGACATACAAAAACCCTCAACTTGGCGCGTAAACATTGTTTCGTTGCAAGTTTGGGTCGATGTTTCCCGTTTTTCACCTTGCATGATCATCTTGTGGCGCAACAAAAACATTTGTTGCGGGTTGAAGAAAGTTGTTGCGAAAAGTAGAGCGCGGGCCTACTCTGAGCAACAAATCTTGGCTTTGTTGCTCGTTTTTCATCAAGCTCACAACTTGTCGCGCAACAAATGTGCTCGTTTAGTAGCAAATCAACCAATCAGCGCGCCGCATTTCTTCAACCCGCACCAAACGAATAGGAGGTTTTCACGTGACGTCATCGCCGCCATGTTGGTGGACGAAAACAGAAGATCTCTCCTTAGTTTCTTTTGTTTGTCCACCGGAAGTCGTACGTCTATTTGTTATTGGTGTTCCTAGAGGTTGGTTGAAAACGTCCCATAGGTGGTTTTCAACCAATCTCCTGACACTGAGGTGACAATGGTGCAATTCACATTTGCTGGTGGATGAACAAAAGAAGCTAAGGAGAGATCTTTTGTTTTTGTCCACCAACATAGTGGCGATGACGTCACGTGAAAACCCCGGCTACACGTTGTACCACTGTTGGAAGAACACGTCCCAGCATTGTTATAAGAACGCTTCTAACAATGGTGGATACGTATATAACATTGTTGAAAACACGTCACTTTAGTCGCGCAAC
>NW_027180186.1:67500-72500 GCF_036669925.1 Montipora capricornis | reverse complement strand
TCACTAATTTTGCAACCTGTTGTAGTTCCCCATGCATAATTATTATTGACTATTTTGCAATATTACCGCTTTTACGCGTGCTATCTTATGATTTCGACGAGCAGTTAGTACATATCTATATGTTAGTTTTGAAACGCCTACTTTTCTATTTTTGTTTTTCTCACGAATTTTCTAGTGATTATAAATAGTATTTTGAAGGGTAAACGTGCTTCAATATTACAATTTCCTTAAGAATTTGCGGTTTCATGCTTTTCGATAGCTTCTACATGTTCCGTGAGGGAATTTAGGAAACTGTAGAGTGCACGTTTTTAGACAACTCCTTAGTTTTATTCACGTAAGGCATTATTATGAAATTGCGCACTCTTAAGGTATATTCAGCTATTATTGTTCAGCGATCGTAGAATCTACTAGTTGCTATAATCTATCAATGGATATCCTATCAAGCTATCTTTTGGCGTGAGTCGTCGACCGAATTCGAACCCATCACCATTACTACCACCGCTACTACTGTTCTGCTACGTTCACTACTCATCGCTACAAATCTACTTTTACTACTACTTCTAATACATCGTAAAATTATCGTCGATTCTACAAATTTTCGTTACTTTGTAACTCAAGGAAACTGAGATTTTGAACTTTGATTAAACCTGGTGTACATATCCCCTAGCACTGGAGTTTGATTTGTCTATTACCTCACACCAAGTGAGCTACCCCTGTAATTATTGAAGATCACCGGAGTATTTTGCAAACTCTAGAATCTCAGCAATTACACACTTTATCGAATCGTGTTCTTAGCCATGAGCTTATGCCGGAGACCTCGTTTATGACTGGCTGATGTGCCTGAATTGAAATCTTGAAATCGCAGGTTGAAGTCTCGCCTAGAAGATTAGCTGGAGCACTCCCTTGTTTAACGGCACGCCTGTGTTTGTCACACACACAACAGAGATCAACAGATTGGTTTGCTCCCAACTGGAACTGTTCGGATCGACTGTAGATTCTTTGATCATATTTAAAATTTTACAGTTGTTCATGCAGTACTTAAATTGTGATCAGGAACCCATGATCATGGGCGTCCGGTTGTAATTTCGTTATATTGCGGTTCTGGGGAACAAAGAGAAGGATTTGTATGAATTTCGTGATGCCTTTTTTTTCTAAAACTGAATTTTAATATATCGAAATTGTGCTATTGGATTTGAAAGAAATGGCTAAGAACTATCAAACTAGCATTCTGTGAAAAGATAAAACATTGGTGGTGTATTTTTTCTGTCTAAAGCATCTAACACATTCTTTTGACATGGCACAGAACGCCATTGTGTTCATTTTGATTAATTGCAAATGCATTTTGTATAGTTCCTCTTTGAGAAAGGCAAAGAGAATATATCGAAAAGTTACGAAATGGAACTGATCAGTCTTCTCAAATTGTCAAACTCTAGTAGTCTTGATCTCTTCGCTCTTTTACGCACAGTTATATAAACAACACTACCCGGACATATTCAAGGACATAACCTTGGATTTTACTCGTTAACATCATTAATCGTAATGTTAAAAACTATCATGAGAGTTGATACGTAGTGTGTGATACTTCATGCTTGTTTAAATTACTCCACCCGATGACGGGTTCAATTAAACTGAACTATGCATGTGAACGGAGATTATTTGTTTACAGGGTTGGAGGAATTAAGCAAAATTAATAAATGAAAGTCAAGTTTAAGAATATTTCCACCTCACCCGTTGCGACAATTCTAAATGACAAAAAACTGATAAAATGATCATTATCTCTCGTAAAAAGATCTCCACTTAAAAACAGCCTTGACTTTCTTCACACACAAACGAGTAAAGTTTGATTGTGTGAGTTTGCGTTTGGAATTAAAAGCCAAGTGTTGAGGCCACAAAAAGTAGCTTCAAATTATCAGATGATTTTCATGACTGACGAACAAGTAATTCAGTTCATATGACGTTAGTTCGTCCTATTTGATAAATCTTTGACAAGTTCCACTCCAAAGCCTTTTTACATTTATTTTATCTCAGAACCACTTTAAACCTGACTTATACACGATGCTGTTGTTCCCCAGGATGTTTACTACTGCTAGGTAAGTGTGACCTTTATGTTCGAATGACGTCACACTGTGTGACCAATACTTGTTCTCAATGTCTTGATACATTGCCATAAACTTAGATTCCGAGTGCACATACAAAACCAACCCACTCGGAAACAAACCAGTCGCGCACAGGAACGTTTGACCACACATCGTAAACGTATGCACTCTCCAAACGTCACGTGGTTTTGAAAAAGTTTGATTCACATAAACAAACTTTTCACCGTCCCACTTGTAAATCACAATTCCAGAGATTGTCGCAAATGCAAGGAATACAGTATCGTCGATTGTGAAGGACTTGAGATCCCGGACTTTGTGGCCAAAGATCTGAGGTAATTTCGGGTCGATAAATTTTTTCCCCGACCATTTCATCACGTCTGAAGAATGGGAAGAATCCGAATCGTTCCAATTTGCAAAAACAATGAATGTTTCGTTGTGTATTGTTAACACTGTACTTGTCTCCACGCGGTGTGTTCTTATTTCCTGAAACTTCTCAAACTTCTTGTCCTTCCACTTGTAGATGGATGAGTTTATACGGAAAGAACTTCCATCGTAAGAATTCGTGACTGCAAGGAACAGTTCCGAATGTATTTTAAAGAAGTTAAAACTGGTTGCTC
This sequence comes from Montipora capricornis, assembly GCF_036669925.1. Taxonomy (NCBI): domain Eukaryota; kingdom Metazoa; phylum Cnidaria; class Anthozoa; order Scleractinia; family Acroporidae; genus Montipora; species Montipora capricornis. The sequence continues at coordinate 69,787 of NW_027180186.1, read as the reverse complement.
CGGATGTTGAAATGTTCTGCCAAAGCTCGAAACTGTGTCCATTCCACTGGAAAACGGAAGAATTTAGATTGTAAATACTTCCATCGTTATGATTGGCGATAGCAATGTAATGCTTATCAGCGATCATAAAGTATTCGATGTCGTATGCTCCAGTGATGTTTATGGTCTGGTGAAGGGTAAAATTTCCAGCTGTTTCGTTTAGTTTGTAGATGAAACAATCATGATCAAGATACTTAGCGAAGGCCATAAACAAACTTCCATCAATAGTGAACACTTCAACATCCCGGGCTAACTGTGTTAGCAGGTCTTGATGTTTTGTGAAGTAATTCAATTTGCCGGTACAATCTTCAATTGATAAATAAAAGAAATGTCTCATTATTTTAAACCTCCGCACAATATTAAATAAACAGGATGATATTCCCCGTTGTCAATTTGCGCGAAGAAACTTTTTTTTTTTCAAAAATGGTTACTTTTCACTATAGGTACGATTTTAGGAAGATACTCAGGCTTTATCCACGTGTTACCTATTAATCTGTTAATGGCATCAGTGCAGGTCTTGATAATTTTTGTAAGTGAATCAATTTGCTGGTGCAACCTTGATGAATAAAAGAATATGGCTGTGTCGTTAGGGCGTTACCCATACAATATTAAAAAGCCAGGATAACATGAAAACGTTTCAGTTTTTCCCAAGTCAAGTTTGCTCTTAGAAATAAACTTTTTTAAAAAGTTTTTATTTTTAGCTTTAGCACGATTTCGAAAGTGTTTCATTCGTTTCGGGAAGAACCCAGATGTGATTTTTTTCGTTTAATTTACTGACCAGTAAATGGCGTCAGTGTCACGTACGATGAACATTATTGGCTTGCTTTAAAATGTATGAGTTTTTCGCGTTAAAGCAGTCCTGACCTGAAAGATTAGGATTTGCCGTTGACATATATTTTGCGTTAAATTGCTACCATGGCCAAAAAATCAATTCTTTTTTTTCTTTGGAATTATGTTAACTTACCACTAATTGACCCAAGTTTGGAGCCTTGATTTCAAAAGACACCTGTTAATTTTAACTGGTATTTTCTTACTTAATGGTCCACCATTACTAACTTTAAAATCTCGAGAGAGCTGGATCGAGCAGAAAATGACGTCAAATTCTCACTGGCTCAAATACTGCCCCTGTGACCAAAAATCACTTCTTAATTTTTCTTAGGATTTCAAAACTATGTTAACTAAACACTGACCAACCAAAGTTTTAAGCCTTGATTTAAATAAGACACCTGTTTTTTAAACTATAATCTTCTTATTATAATGGTCTGCCATTACTAACTTAAGTTCTGGAGAGAGCTGGATCGAGGAGAAAATGACGTCAAAGGCTCACTAGTTTAAGAATGCAATGCGTGTGTACGCCGCAGAATTAATATGCAGCATGGGAGTTTGGGCTTAAGTTTGTCAGCCTTTTGAACTCGTGTTTTGCATAAACAAGAAGCTGCATTTAAGCTAGTGAGTAAATGACGTCACTTTTCCCTAGATCCAACCTTCTGAGGTCCAATCAGTCAGTTTTGAACGTGTGTAATGGCGGACCTTTCACTCAAAGTAAACAGCCTTTGGATAAAAATTCAAAGCTCAAATTTTTCCCAGTCAGGTGTTAAGCAAACACACTTTTAAAAATTGAAAAAAAGGAAGTGATTTTTTGAACATAGTAGCACTTTAACTCCTTGTGATTTCGCTCCAAACAGGCGGCACAAGTTGCATTAAGTTTCCCGAATTGTCATTTTCCTAATGGTTGATTCCTAGTGATTCCTGAGTAGTTCAAGTCCTTTTACGGTGGGCACTAACAGCTAGTTTTGCACTTTATATCGAAATTACAATTTTGTCCGTTTGCCCCCACAGAGGACTGCAACTACCACGGACTCAGTAGGAACTTTAATACCATAGCAAAATTCGCCGTTGGCAGTTAATTGTCCAGGGGCCGAGCTCATGAGAGGAATGGGTCTATTTAACAAATAGATTCCATGTTGCCGTGCGTCTGTTCAGTAATAGATCACAGACGACAGCCGAGTGTCACTGATGTTCTCACCACATTTGGACGCCATTTGTGATCTATCAGTAAATATACGCACGGCAAAAGATATCATTTTTACCACAATTGCTTGTAATCTCGCAATCGGATTGGCTAATTGGCCGTTGTCGATAAGAGTCTAGACAACGCTGCTCGCGTCATGCGCGCGTCAATTTGTCACGCTATGTAATAGCCAATCAGGAACCCTCATTTTGGGAAATAAACCAATCGTATTGCGAG
>NW_027180186.1:37500-57500 GCF_036669925.1 Montipora capricornis | reverse complement strand
ATTTTTAATCTGCATGGGGGATTAGCGTTAATCGGCTTTTCAACAACCGGGCCCAGATAACTAAATGAATGTTCCTTGGGGGCCCTAGCTTCATTAACTCCATTTCGGACTTTGTTCATTAATCCCATAGAGACCCCATTGCCTACTGTATAAAGGTCTAAAAATATAAATTTAGGATGTAAGGCATAGAATACTCTAGTTCGTCCAGCCTTTCTATGCAAGCAGAACGTTTAAGAGTGTGTGGAGTTGTATTCGTAGTTGCGTTAACTGGAGTGTCGTGCGGGACACAGAAGCACCCATCACTACACCTGTAACGTTTTGTCCGGAATGATCCTTCTATAGGACCGTCTGAATCACTTGGTCTTGAGAGTTTCCATGCGAAAGCTAGGTACGGAGGAGGAGGAAAAAATCGGGGGTGCCTTAACTTGTCGGTCAAAATAAATCTTTTACATCGGAAAATTACGTCCCTTTACAATGATGACCGAACACTTTTTGTGTCGTTAAATAACATTATTTATGACTGAAAAACTGAATAATTAAAAAAAATTGCTTGAAACGAAAAGAAAAACAAAATAAAGACATTTAAGGAAGTATGTTTCACAGGGTTGCCACTCATCAGTAACAAAAAAATTCCATGACTTCTCCATGACTTTCCCTGACTTCTAAACAATTTTCACTGACCTTAAATGAGTTGAATAATCACATTTTGCTTTAGCTTCTTTTGAAGGCCATCAATATTTTTCTCTTTGTTTTCGATCTCTCTTTGTGCTTTTAACAGGATTTAGTGCGCAAAATCTTGTGAACTGTTTACTAAAACTAACATTTCCTGACTTTGACAATATAAAATATTTTCCCTGACTTTTCGCAAAATTTCCTGACTTTTGCCTGACCTTTTTGAAATTTTTTTTTGTTTTTCCCTGATTTTTTCCCAACCGGCGGTGGCAACCTTGGCTTTCAGATATTTTAATCGGCACAATCGAACTTCATCAGCAAGGTCTTTGTCAAAAAGGAGGCTCGAGATCCTCTTGAATCTTCCAACTCGCTCGAAAAAAGTCGACGTTATAAGACCATTAAGCGAAAACAGTGTTTGAACGGGAAACTTGTCTTGTTGCCACGTATAATTCAGACTAGGCATAACTAAGAGTTGGCACTAAGCATTCTTCTCAAGGGTTCACCGACAACGCCTTTGTGGTAGCCCTGCTCAACCCACAGTAACCATTAACGGCATCGAAAATGAGTAAACAAAACCAAGTAGAGTAAAAATTTGAAAAGGTTCAACTAATGCGTCGGTGATATGAGTCTGTTATGATAAGACCCCAATGAACATAAAATCACCCTTCCTTACATTTTACTTCCCACTCAGTACCCGGATCAACCGGACCAGGCAAATCATTCCTCTTTCAGTTACTGAATAAGGTTGCAACCCGCGATAAAGAGATTAAGAGAATAATAGCGTTCAAACCGTCGCAAAAGACGGCTAACGGTTGCTACTAAATGTTTCTTACCACTGAGTTGGTGGTCAAGTTTTTTGCTTTCCCTTCACCAACGCAGCTGATTCTAGTCTTTTAATTAATGACGGTCACCTGTTCACAGTTTTCCATTACCGCACTGGTGTCAACAAATTTTAAAACTATTGACATGCAGTACACATTTAAATTAAAGTTTCCTTGACAGAATTATTAAGTTGGCATGGCAGCTTTTGGCACTTACGATATACAGTGTATAAAATTTTCATAAAAATTTGAACTGCGGAGTTTGTAGATCTCAGTGAAAGCGATCATCCCAGTTATTAGAACCTAGCCGTACGACAAGGGTTAAAATTTTGGGAATTAGTAAACAATAGGAAGACGAAAACGCCAACATTTTTTAAAAAAGATCTATCAGACCGTTCCCAGTTATTGTATCAAAATAGACGAAAATCGATATTTTTGCCATTTGGGAAAAACCTGTGAGACAGATTTAACTTTTTTTTTTCTATATTTGATTATTTTTTCTTGCTAAGGAAATCCTGAAATTTTAAGGTGCGGTCACACAGCTAGTTTTTGAGAAAAAGAAAAGGCCTTTGAAATGTATAGTTTCCAGACCCCCTAACACTTCAGAAGAGACATGCTGTTGCTTCAATTTCACAGAATTTAAAAAATCTTGATCCTTTTCCTGAGTCGGAAAACTGTAGTAAGCCACATTAAGTTAGAAATTTCGTATCTGGGAGGACAAGGATCTCTTTCTCTAAAGTCCTGAACCTTTTGCGGACGTATTTTGGGTGACATAAATCCCTTACTAACACCAGAAGGAAAACATCTTAAGTCATGAATCTTTGAAATCCTTGTCTTTCTGCTGGTCTTGAAAACATGTTTAAAGAGCAGCTTTTCAGGACAAGCGGATCTTACTTTCACGAATTAGTTTAGATTTTCTATCACTTGAAAAAGAAGTTGGTAGTTTTTGGTAAAAGTATTCTAAAATTTTACAATGTTGTTGTCCTTTGGTTTAATTATTTGTACCCTTTTTGTAATCAAAGGAGAGAAACCAATGCAAAGGAAAGTGTTTGTGGTTTACAGCAGTTATCAGTTGATTAAATTTCCAAAAGATCTGGAAAGAAGCAGACTAACAACAATTTTTATAAAAGTGACGACACATTTAAATTTGCAAGACATGTTTCGGTCGTGCAACGACCATCTTCAGTTGAAAGTAGAATTAATTTGAAGTTACATTTGAATTTATAATATGCTAAACAAAGATAAATAACAACGTGAAATAAATTGGGAATCTAACAAAATAGCCAAAGGTAACAAAAAAGAGTGCACAATGGAACATGTTGATTAGAACGAGAGAGTTAAATTAACGTGATATAATTGCTTATTTAAAGAAGGTTGCTCCCAGGAAATATGTAAGGCCTCTTTTATCTTGACCTGGAATTTTGTGGTCGCACGGTCTATAACTTCAAAACATTCCGCAGAGCAGGAGTTACGGCATGCCTCGGATTGTTGAAGGTGTTTAAAGATATGTGAGGTCCTGTCCCTGTTTAAGTGTTCGCGAATGCGTGTCGAGAGGTGTCGGCTGGTTTCGCCGACATAGCAAGAATTACAGCTTGCACAGGTAAACTTGTAGACAACATTCGAACAGAGTTCAACAGGCACAGGGTCCTTCACACTAAACATGTTACGGATCTTCTTCTTCCTTCTTCTTCTTCTTCCTTCCTTCTTCTGCCTTTTCTTCCTTCAAGATCCGTAACATGTTTAGTGTGAAGGACCCTGTGCCTGTTGAACTCTGTTCGAATGTTGTCTACAAGTTTACCTGTGCAAGCTGTAATTCTTGCTATGTCGGCGAAACCAGCCGACACCTCTCGACACGCATTCGCGAACACTTAAACAGGGACAGGACCTCACATATCTTTAAACACCTTCAACAATCCGAGGCATGCCGTAACTCCTGCTCTGCGGAATGTTTTGAAGTTATAGACCGTGCGACCACAAAATTCCAGGTCAAGATAAAAGAGGCCTTACATATTTCCTGGGAGCAACCTTCTTTAAATAAGCAATTATATCACGTTAATTTAACTCTCTCGTTCTAATCAACATGTTCCATTGTACACTCTTTTTTGTTACCTTTGGCTATTTTGTTAGATTCCCAATTTATTTCACGTTGTTATTTATCTTTGTTTAGCATATTATAAATTCAAATGTAACTTCAAATTAATTCTACTTTCAACTGAAGATGGTCGTTGCACGACCGAAACATGTCTTGCAAATTTAAATGTGTCGTCACTTTTATAAAAGTTATCAGTTACTCACGCCCCTCAACTTTTTACTTTTCTGGGAAGTGGCAAGCAGAATGATTATCTTTTTACAAAATGGCGGCTGTCCACTACAAGACCAGCACCAGTGGAAGTTTGAACTCATTCAAGGTATGTAGAGTTAAAGGACATTAAACTATTTTTAGGGTACTCCATGGAGTGGCATTCCAAGTTTTCCCCTCAATCACATTTTCATTTACAGAATGATAAGAGTATTGTAAAGAGAAGTTTCAGGGCATTAGCTATGCTGGATTTGCAAGAAGCAATGTTATTCAGACCGAGTGGGTGAAGTGGAAGGAGAGCACTTGGGGATCTAAGTAGACACTACCCTATAACTGTCTTCTAGAATCAAAAGTAAGTGTATTTCACATGTCCAATCACAAGTATTGTTTCGCCAATCCTAAAAGAACCCTAGGCTAACACTTTCCTAATGCTAATCTTAGGCCTAAACTTTATTTCAATATAGCTTTTAGTCCTCATGTTAGAACTACAAACGCATAAGGGTTGGTTACAAACTGGAAAAACAATGACCTGTGATTTGACCTGCAAACTAAACTTGTTTATTGGCACACTCATATCAGGGGGGGGGGGGGGGGGGTTGGTGAGTGTAATTGTAAGTGAGGGATAAAATACATTATTACAAGTAGGTAACACTATATAATTTGTAACTCCTATCTTGGCGATTTCCCAAACGTTTCAACTATATTCCCGTGGACGCTAATTTTTCCAATTGCAAACACTGCACTGGTATCCTTGACTTGGTGCCAGTTCCTTCGAAGTAAATTATTTACGTAGGATTTCCCAGTCGGAAAACGTCGTTTTAAAGTTTTGTTTGCCATGTGTAAGAAGTCATCAGCCTGTTGTAATTGTTCATCGGACAGAACAACTCTACCACAAGCATTCCTGCCATGAGTCTTGAAGGAAAATGCCATCACGCGAACCCCGTATTTGGAAGCCTAATTTTTGCCAATAGGTATCACTTCCCATTGCAGCACCAGAAAATAGCATGTAATGCTTCGGGTTACCGAAGTAGCTTTCTTCTTTTTTTCTTATGGCTTCTTCAAGAGAAACGAAAACATCGTCATCAAGATCAAAATCATCATAACTCCAACACTGTTGTATGCCCGCCATCTTGTTAACGGCAGCAGTTAGGGTAGTACCTCGTGTAAGACTGAAGCCGATGACACCCCTAGTGCCACTCCACCACGCATGCATAAATAACAGTTTTCCATGTCTTTTTCTCTCTCGATAGGGAGTGACAATTTTTTCTCTCCAAAATATTTTGTTTTAAACTTTATTGTTTCAATAGAAACTTTTAAGATGGCAGAAGAATTCAAGGGAAAGCACGTTGTAATCTCTATTCGAAGTTGCCTGTTTTTATCAAGTGAAGAACGCCAACAGGAAATGAACGACGAAATTGACTCGCTGTCCAAAAACGGCAACTTTGAATTACACTTTACTTCACATCGGAATCCTACGAGTGAAATGCTGAGAGCAATTCCTAAAGGGTTGGTTTATTACAGTCACTTCCGAGGTTTATGTTGGTATCGGCCCCTTAGTCGTCCGCGCCACAAGCGCCTCGGTCGAGGCCATCTTACTACAATCGTGGTCAATTCGATTAGTCTAACTATTGGCTGTACTATTTTGGAAATACCAAGCTCTTGTGACGCCCCCCCCCCCCATCCTTCCTCCCATTTCCTCATATTCAATGTTGGAGGAAAAGTCACCACTTTTGTTGTGGAAAATCCAACATTGATAAGGGGGAGGGGGATAATCTCTAAAGTGAAGCTACCTTCCCAACACTTTTGTCCAGGATTGTAGTTTACCTAGATAGTAGAAATGCTGCCAAGGGGAAGGGACATGTTCAAGTATGCTTGCCGTAATGTAAAGTGCCTATGAAGTAAAATCTTTTGCTTATTTTATAGACTGGACATGTCTCATTACGACAATAAATGACAAATTTCAATCCTGCATTAAATAGACACAGCAGCAAAATTAGAGGATATCATTATGTGCCTTGCTTGACGTAGATTACTGCTGCCAAGTTTAAAAAACACCCATGCAATATTTTCGGAGATATTCTCAATTTTGTGATTTATTACAGTCATGTGTATAGTTTGTGACATCATCAATTTTTGAACAAAAACTTGAATTTCTCTGGAACAGAGAAACCACCATTCTTCATCATTCTGAAAGGTCTCTAAAGGAAGCAAAATATATTTTTTACTTCATAGGCACTTTAACGATGTTTCGTGTGTGGAATAGGCCATTTTCAAGTTGCTGTTTGCCTCTGGTTCAAAATGAGTCTTGCTGCTAAACCATTTAAATGATAATAAGTTTGATTTCCATGAAAATACATCTATCATTTGCATTTGAATGGTTGTGCACAAGGACTCGCTTTGAAACCAAGACAAACAGCAACTCAGAAATGGGCTATTGAAGGGAGATTTACTAGTTCACCTAAATGGTAGAAATGCTGCCGAGGGAAGGGAGATATTCAATTGTGCTTGGGGTAATTTAGGACTGTTTGTGCGTGGAATTGAATGGAGCATTACTTACCATTGTTGAAAAAGTGTTGACGGGCCTGCCCGACTCCTGCCATTCGCAAGCGATTCTAAAATCCATGCGTTCAAAAGTTAACTCTGACTAAGGTGTCTTTTAACGACTTTCCTTTGCGATATGATAGTATGGGTGGCTCCTTAAATACTTCTCTAAGGTGTGGTTGGTTTTGAATAAGGTGCCATTTCCCCATAAATATGTTCTTAAGGTAAGGTAAAGCCGGGTGGTATTCTGTAACAAAAGGCAATATTTTCTTTTGTGTGCTGTTGTCTTTGTTTTCAAGTGACCTCTCTCCATCCGTGAAGTTAAGTTCAGAGAGGAATGTTTCTGAAAATTTATTTGGGTATTTATTGTTGAAAGGGTGGCTACACGCTTACACATTTGTTGTATGTTGGACAAGATGTTTGATCGAAATCAAAACATTCTTCCCACAAAAAATGTTGAACAAACGTCATCAAACATGCATGCTACACGTTCTGACACAAGTCTGCTCCAGACGCCAAGATTCCCAGTTAAAGAATATTAAATTGTTTCTGTACCCAGTGCTAGAACGCCTCAACAAGGATGTTACACTGAGCAACGTTTCATGAGGTTAAACGAACATTTTGATTGGCTGGTGCCGCAAACTGTGGCGACGCAGGTTGCAGGACAGATGTTACACTGCGCAATGCTTAAAAAACTCGTTGCAACCGTTACTTTCTGCAATGCTGGATTCTGCAACTGGTCTCGCAGCCTTTTTGGCCGTTGAACGGTATGTTATACTTTCAATGATTCCTGCAACTTTTCTCATAACGGCATTGCGAGACAAGTTGCACGAAAATTTTTACATTGTAACAGCGCCTCTAGGATTGCGCAAAGTTACATTTTGAAGAGACGTCTTCTGAGTCTTCGTCGCCGTAGTAGATCTTAAAGTCCCTCTTGCCGGTCATTCGGTATGAACCAAATTACAACAAAAACGAACTCGGTGACCCCCATTTTTTATTGTAAAATAGTAGTTAGCAATTTGAGATAGGACTATCTGCAAAGTTAAAAAAGGTAACCTAAATTTAAGGTAGCCAATTCAGGGCTACCTTAAATTTTGCGAAAAATTAAGGTAGCTCTGAATTCGCTCCCAAGAATTTTTTTAAACTTTGCTGATACTTTTATCTCAAATTGCTAATTACTATTCTACAATAAAAAGTGAGGGTCACCGAGTTCATTTTTGAGATATAAGCAAGTAAAGACGAATAGAGGGTGTTTTTGGAGAGCTTTCATGTTGCCATGGCAACCTTTTTACGTCAAAATGGTGAGCGCATTTTGTTAAGCAATAATTGGTGTTTGATGTGGTACCATAACATTGCTGTTACGTGATACAGTATAGTAGTTATAACCCATCTAATAAGAAGGTCTCTAAAAGTGGTGAAACTGGTTCCAGCCACCTTAAAGCTACTTGCAATCATTTGTACCTTAAGAACATCGCATTTGCCTATTGAAATCGCGAAAATAGAAACCCCTAAAAATACTTTCTTGCGAAAATCGCAAAATTAAGCACCTATTAGCTATTCTTTTCCTTAAAAATTAGTAAAAATTAATTTTCAAACATACGTTTTGCTTTTTGCAGTTTATTTAGACATTTTATGAGGTTACGCTGATTGTAAAATTATATGCAGTTGAGAACGTCTGGATCGCAAAATTTTATAATTGTTGCTTGATATCCTCAAAATAAAGCTCCGCGAAATACTGTTTGAAGAGCCATGTATTTCTAGTGTGAACATTTTATTTTTCAACTACCAAGTGTCACGAAAATTCTAAGGTGCCGTCGATAACATTTGGAAGTCCACAATTTTTTTGTCAGGCGTCAAAATCCTTTGTTCCTTTCCGTTTGTACGAAAAATTTCGCGGGTCTCAGATGGGAACAAAATTGCAAAAACTAAAAATAGTCCTCTAAGAGGACAAGTGCTTACTGGGGCCTACCAGTTCTTTTTGTTTTTTTGGAAAGGACCATGTTTTTTCGATACGTTTGTTTTCTATTCGCTATATTTATATCTTTCTAAAGATAGTACTTCGATAATAAAAAAAGGAGGGAGGACCATGTCGTGACACATCTCGACAATGAACCGAATGTCTATCAGAAACCACATGCCAGCTTAATTAACAGTCACGCTCTGTGGTGACCTCTAATGTGCACGCCCTTTTTCCAAAACGTGATACAAGTCGGCTACAGGTATAGTTCTAAACTTTTATTGGTATAAGTACCCTGCAATTAGGCACCAATAGGGTACTAGAAAAAATATTCACCCACACAGAGGTGGTAAATATCCTGTACTGTTAACCAACAAAAGGAAGATGAAATGTTGTTGAAGGACTTGAAGCATGCAAATTTTTACTAAATTCATTGATCTTAATCAAACATTTCTTCCCATTGTATAAAACTAATTATCAAAAAATGAAAAATTAGTGAATTAGCTGTCCCCAAAATTGTAGCGTCGCAGAGACGAATATCTGAAGCAAGTGAAGCAGCTCTCCCTCCAAAAAAAATTCAGTTTTAAGTATTAAAAAGTGAGACGGATGAGAAATCCTTTTACAGTTCCATGGCAAAGCGCCACAAAGGAAACAAGAAAAGAAGTGAGAAATCTGTTGTCGATCTGTTTACTTCTCTGTAAGGGAAAAATAGAAGAAAAGAACGTTGATCAGCTGCATGCATACAAGGCCATTAAACAAGTAATTAGCCCTTTACATACCATTAACGCGTTAACGTTTCAGGGAAATATAACTTTGCATAGCCAACAGAACCGTTGTTTCAGTTTTACTTTTTGCAAGAAAAGCTACATTTTGAAGACTGGTAATTGACAAGGCTCTGAGAAGAACCCACTACAGAGGTCATTCTTGAAAGACAAAGTCCTACGAAGCTAATTTACATCGGCGATGATTTCACTATTCCTTCAAAGCATCCAAAAGAAGATTTCTGAAAACTAGCACATTTTACGTGTGAGTACTACAGGACCGTTAATTTATTTACCGAACTGCTTGAAAACACCTGTGAGATGTTTATAACTGTAAGGATCTTGCATGGTGATTACTTCGTGACTACCATTAAGAACTGGCAAAACATTCTCATTGATTGACTAGTGTAATGATGTCTTTGTGACTTCTATAAAGATCTTGCAATACATCGGCGATTGTCTTTGTGACTTCTGTTAAGATCTTGCAATACATCGGCGATTGTCTTTGTGACGTCTGCTTAGAACTTGCAAAACATCGGCGAATTATATTGGTTGTGAGTTCTGTTGAGAACTTGCAAAGCGTTCTCGTTGATTGACTAGTGTAGTGATGTCTTTGTGACTTCTATAAAGATCTTGCAATACATCGGCGATTGTCTTTGTGACTTCTGTTAAGATCTTGCAATACATCGGCGATTGTCTTTGTGACGTCTGCTTAGAACTTGCAAAACATCGGGGAATTTTATTGGTTGTGAGTTCTGTTGAGAACTTGCAAAGCATTCTCGTTGATTGACTAGTGTGGTGATGTCTTTGTGACTTCTATAAAGATCTTGCAATACATCGGCGATTGTCTTTGTGACTTTTGTTAAGATCTTGCAATACATCGGCGATTGTCTTTGTGACGTCTGCTTAGAACTTGCAAAACATCGGACATTTTATTGGTTGTGAGTTCTGTTAAGAACTTGCCGCAGCATTCTCGTTGATTGACTAGTGTAATGATGTCTTTGTGGCTTCTATAAAGATCTTGCAATACATCGGCAATTGTCTTTGTGACTTCTGTTAAGATTTTGCAATACATCGGCGATTGTCTTTGTGACGTCTGCTTAGAACTTGCAAAACATCGGCGAATTATATTGGTTGTGAGTTCTGTTGAGAACTTGCAAAGCATTCTCGTTGATTGACTAGTGTGGTGATGTCTTTGTGACTTCTATAAAGATCTTGCAATACATCGGCGATTGTCTTTGTGACTTCTGTTAAGATCTTGCAATACATCGGCGATTGTCTTTGTGGCGTCTTCTTAGAACTTGCAAAACATCTGTGAATTTTATTGGTTGTGAGTTCTGTTGAGAACTTGCAAAGCATCCTAATTGGTTGACTTGTGTGGTGATGTCTTTGTGACTTCTATAAAGATCTTGCAATACATCGGCGATCGCCTTTGTGCCTCCAAACGCTTATCGATTGAGCTTCTATAGAATTTTTATAAAAGTGACGACACATTTTAAAGTAAATTTAGAAGACATGTGTCGTCACTTTTATAAAAATTGTTGTTAGTCTGCTTCTTTCCAGATCTTCTATATAGAATCTTGTATAGTCCTATGGTCTGTATCTGTGTGTTGTTGTTTGTGACTCTCTAGCATAAGACCTTGAAGGATCATTGCAAACTACCACTCAAAATGGATTTCTGCATTAAGCTCAGCACCTCCCGACTGCATGCATCCTTCCAGTAGCTTCTTCGTTGCACTTCTGAGTCCCTTTGAATACCTGCCTAGGACATCCATTATGATGTTATTTGGTCGATCTGATAGCTTGGGTATTGCTTCTTGAGTTCCCAGCATAAGGGGGCGTTTGTTGATTTTCGGCCCAGGGACAGGTCATCTCCAGCATAGTGATTGTCTTGTTCTGCTAGTAAATGATCCTCCTTTGTTGGCGTGCACTTCTTGTGTGGTAGGCGTACACTGGTACATCCCAATATGCCACTGCCTGATTGTTTTCGTAGAGTGGCTTTGGTTGTGTGGGGGAGTACCAAGATGGGATAGTTCTATAAATTGCTGGTCTTTTAGGTGCTCAAAAAAAAGGATCCTTAGTGCTGCATTATGGCACTCAAGGTATTAATTTTAGTTTATGCAAGCTCACTGCAGCCATATTTAGCATGTGTGCTACTGACTCCACTACTTTGTTGCCCATGGCTTTATTTTTCAAACAAATAGGTGCAACCTTTGTCAATTTAAAAAATCTCATGCTGCCTTTTCGAAGCAAAATATTGACTGATTAACATAGCATGCGTGTGTTATGTTGCTGAAATTGGACTTTTAGTTAGGGGCACTTTAATGTACAATCCATCTTGTTTACACATGTATATTGGGTAAACTATGGGTTCACAGCACAAAAAAAGTATGTTTGCCCAATGGGTTATTTTGATTTCCTGGATTTACTCCGTACGACCTGTTTGTACATTAATATTCTTTAAAAACATGTACTTTATTAATTATGTGTATTCTCAGGGCAGTTTGGGCTGTAGCTAATGCTGATTATGTGGAAGCACGTGCAGCCCAGTCAGTAGTTGTTCAATATCCTTTCATAAAGTAAAACATAATGTGTTGCACAAAGGAGATGAGGTAAGATTAATGTGATCATTGTGCAAACCACGTTTTATAAGCCCAATGTAATTCCAGTGTAGATAACAAAATATGGAGAAAATCCCATCATTTCATTCAGATGCAAAACTCTACCTGGAAATTCACCAACAACCAATGTTGAGATTTCTTGTACTTAAGCTTTTTGTTCCATGGGCTCTTATAAAGTTGGGAGTTTAAATCAGTTGGGGTTAAAATTAATTCTTGCCTAGTTGTCGTGAAAGAAGGACAGTGAGCCAGTCTAAGCTGAAAGAAAGTACTGTTTTAAATTGATCCTGATGCGAAATCTTTTGTGTACAATAATTATTCATTTGGTTTAGTTCAATTTCATAGTCGTAACTGAGCTATACATGTAGTTCAGTTTTATTCCTGACCTAATCTTGTAGACAAGTTTCATAATAATTGTTCACATATTCAAAGTGGTTGTATCCTCCGTAATTGTAAAGAAGAGCTCCCCAAAAAACCTGTCGGTCGACTGTCGGTTGACTGTCGGCCGACTGTTGGCCGTCTGTCATCTGACACAGACTACCAGTCGGTCGACAGTCGGCCGACAGTTGGTGATCTGCCGGTAACATGTCGGTAACCTTAGTTTGAAAACAAATGGCTCCATTTGGAGCCACCAAATAAAACAAAGCACTGACCAGCACTTAAAGAATGAGACTGGAGGGTATACTTCTGTAGGGATTAATTCAAGTTGGCAGCTTCAAATTATGTAATTGAAGTGTAGTGGTGGTGTTCTCGACAGGCTGATCCTTGTTGATAGTTATCCACATTTATTGAAAAAGAAAAAAACATAAAAAGATAAAAATAATAGCACTTGGAAACCAACTTTAGAATGATTAATTACCACCTTGACACTTTACCTGTACTAGTCTAGATGTCAGAATTTTAAGGGCAGAAAAGTAAGATTGTATAGTGGAGTACCAGTAATTTGTTCTAGCTATAATTATTTCTTTTTTGCAAGTTTTTTGTCTTAACAAGTGAAACATCTTTCACCCGTGCTTTCCAGAGTCAGAAAGATGAAAACTGGTATGTTCATACAATGGAAAAAATTGTCTATTACTTTTCGTCATTGTTGTACAAAATTTTGCTCTTTTGAGTGTTGTCATGCAAAATATCTTATTAAAAAGTAGCTTAAGTTAAATGACCTTAAGTTATTTTTACGAGCCTCAGGGTGACATGTGACAGTCAAAATTGTAGCCCTCGGTGCGCACGTTTTACCTCCCCTTCCTCTGTGAATGCTCCGTTTTACGGTATTCAAAGCTACAGCTACATGTACATGTCGAAACACGTCGATCAAATGACGGGGTCGAAGGCCACGCACTAACCAACTGAGCTATGCCTCTTGATTAGCACAATGTTTTTTGCTTTTGGTATTAAGCCGCTTTTTGAAAGAGTTTTTTGTGTGCTACTTGTGGAGAAATTAAACAGTGATTTTTTAATAGGAAACAATGTTATTTGCATTTTCGACAATAATACTATCACTGTCTTGTCATTGCTATCATGCAGCAGCATCATATAGAAGCGGAGGGCTTGCCCAGACTTCATAACCCTTGTCTATAGTGGATCAGCTTCTTAACTAGCAACATTATTGTTTATCTTCAGTCTAGCAAAGGGACTTTGATTTGAAAGTTTTAACAAGCATGTTTCTCACAGCCCATTGGTGAAATATGTTTTAAAAGAAAAAAAAAAAAGGACTTGTTCAGTGGCCCTTTTTAGATTTCACAACATTTGCAAATTGCAAGCATATTTAGCTGAATGGCAAATAATTGTAAATTTGCACCAAATGCAGTATATATTTTTATTTTTGCTGTTTTGGTTTTGCCATGTATTTTTTTAAATTTCATCCTTAATATTACGATGTTGTGCCTCGTGTTGTGTTTCATCTAGTTATGATGCACTTTCCTGTAGGAAATCACCTTTGGCTAAAACAAAGCAACAGTGCTATTTTGTAATAAAGTGTTTTTAGAGTCTGTGGCGAAATGTCTTGCAGGATATATATATTTGAGTTCATAAACTTATGACATGTAATGGATATTCATGGCCATTTTAGTCAAAATTGAAGCAACTGTTATTAATTTTTCAAACATATTTACGCAGAGAGCAAACTTTAAATCAATGTAAAAAATGGGAAATGATTTGTTATCCTTAACCTTTGTTTCTTTTTCTTTCTTTCCTTTTCTTCTCTTAGTTTGTTTGTTTGTGCTTATGTTTTGTATTGTAGATAGTAACTAATTATATTGATTATAGTAATGTTTAATAAAAATATAATAAAGTAAAAAAATAAATAATAAACAAAGATCCAAAAAGTTATTAATTTTTCCAGAACCATCTTGAGAACTGTAGACGAGTTCCCATTAAGTGCATCAACAGCGAAAGAACAGATATTCCAAGAGATCAGGTAATCACCAAATTCTACGTTTTTGTCCTCTCGGATTCACCAACCATTACGTTGCCTGTAGCCCTGGCTGTGCTCTTGCTGTTCCTGGCTCAAGTAGTTTGAAACTATTGTTCAAAACCATTATCCAGGAGACTATTCAATAATTATTGATTTTGATCTCCCCTTCTGATTTATCTGTTAACTAGTGCTATAGACCCATGATACGACTAGAACATAGTCTCTACCCTTTTTCTGGGGTTCTGATCTGGTCTTCATTTCCGGTTTGCGTCCGTTTCTTTGGCTTTTTATTTTGTAGATGTCAGCACTTGTGGATGTTGATGGGGATTGCCCTTTAGCAATTGTACCATGTCAGTACACGGATATGGGGTGTAAATTTAAGGTGAGAAGTTGGTTTCGCCAAGTGTTGTCAATCTAGCCAATTTACGTGCTGTCTCTGATTACGTCACAAGTGCACGAATTAACTTTAAATTTATGCGCGAAATAGCAATCTGGCCTCAGTTATTGAAAGGCTGGAGAACTTTATCCGGTGGATAAGTAACTGTCCTTCAGTTTCAACCTCTGCAAAGATTTCAGCATTTGCCCTCGTATTGTGAATATGCACACATTAAGAACATTTAGTTGAAAAGGTGTGTAAGAAATCTTGGCCCACGTTCAACGTTTAACGTAGAGTACTGGTATACCTTATACTCTGGATAGTGACTTAGAGCGGTTTTCAATTGAGTTTCGAAAGTAATTAGCGAATTGCTTTGATTTTGCATTACTTCACTCAGTGAGTGGTTCAAAGTTCTTGCGCCACTTTTTCAACCAATCAGAAGTGAAACCAAACCCAATCGTGGCTCGCGCGTGCACATTTTCCCGCGCTTTGTGTCGGCTACTTGTAATTACTTCGAGCTTTGATTGGTTTACTGGATTGTCTCCGTCCTTTTTAATTGGCCAAAGTTATTACTTTGGTTTTGGTTGTACGACACTCGATTGAAACTCGCTCTATCCACCGGGTAAAGTTATCCGGCATTTGAACAAGTCTGGGGCCTGAAAATGACCAGGGGGTCGTTTCTCAAAAGATGTCAAAAGACCCGAAAACTTTTCGAGCCTGCAAAGCCATTTGTGAAAACTGCCATCTGCTAGTTTTGGAACGCCGATCTTTTAAAGTAGTTTGCAAGACAACAAGAAGCAGAATAACTGTGAAGTTTGACGTCTTAAATTCTACCCATTCTTGAGATACAGAGGGAATTCTGACACCCGAAAAAGGCCCGAAAAGTTTCTGGACTTTCGAGAAATGGACCCCTGCTGCGACCCCAGTTGTTCGAAGGGTGGATAGCGCTATCCATTGGATAAATCACTATCCACTGGATAACTCAACTGGTTTTGCTAGTGTTTAGAGCGGTTTTCAATTGAGTGTCGAAAGTAATTAGAGAATTACTTTGGTTTTGCATTACTTCACTCAGTGATTGGTTCAAAGTTCTCGCGCCACTTTTTCAACCAATCAGAAGTGAGACCAAAGCCAATCGTTGCGCGCGCGTGCACATTAGGCAGCAGGGAGCTTAAGCACGCGCGTTTTTAAGACGCGGACGCCAACCGGAAGAGAACATTTTAAGTGCCAGGACAATGGTGTCTCCCAGATTTTTACACTTATCATCTCTAACGGAGAAAAGATACTTAGCAATATAAGTTTGGTTGAATGAAGACAAGTTAAAAGGGAAAACGGCTCACTTCCGGTTGCCGTCCGCGTCTCAAAAACGCGCTTGCTTAAGCTCCCTATTTTCCCGCGCTTTGTGTCGGCTACGTGTAATTACTGCGAGTTTTGATTGGTTTACTGGATTGTCTCTGTCCTTTTTGATTGGCCAAAGTAATTACTTTGGTTTTGGTTTTACGACAATCATTTGAAAACCGAGCTCTATCCGCTGGATAGCGATTTATCCGGTGGATAGCGTTATCCACCTTTTGAACAACCCTGATTTGTAAAAACGATTATTCAAACTTGGACTAATAGTTGTTTTTCTCCTATTCATCGTATCTTCTTGTTTTAATTTTGCTAAATGGTTTTAACCAGGGAAGGAGAAACGAAATGGACAAACATGTCCAAGAGAATATGCAGCTTCACTTGGATCTGGCCCATCTGAGAATAAGAGAACTTGAACAGAGGCAAGAATATGTTTGCACAAATGGCAAATTTTTGTGGAAAATCTCTAGCTATTTGCAACTGTTTCAACAGTCTGCCACCAAGAAGGAAAAAGAAAAACTCTGTAGCCCACCATTTTACACTGGACAGTATGGTTACAAGTTGCGGGCAGAAGCTTTCTTGAATGGCCTCGGGCAAGGAAAAGGAACTCATCTTTCACTATACGTGGTTATAATGAAAGGCGAATATGATGCCATTCTCCCGTGGCCATTTCAGCAACGAGTTGACTTTGTTCTTATTGATCAAGATGACGAAATTGGTGTGCGTCAGAATAAAATTTGGAGACTGTCATGCGATCGCGATAGTGATTACTTCAAGAGACCCAACAAAGTAAAGAGCCTTGGGTTTGGTTGCCCGAAGTTTGTGTTTTTAGATACACTTAAAACAAGACATTACATACGAGACAATACCATCTTCATTAGAATAGACGTAGACCCCGTAGATGCATCTTGAAATCTAGAAAGTTGTTGACAGTTTTGAAACATAGTAGAACTAGATTCTGGTAAAACTTCTGTTGTAGCAAGCAGGCACCAAACGAATAGGTTTTCACGTTACGTCATCGCCGCCGTGTTGGTGGACGAAAACAGAAGATCTCTCGTTAGCTTCTTTTGTTTGTCCATCGGAAGTCGTACGTCTATTGCTATTGGTGTTCCTAGAGGTTGGTTGAAAACGTCCCATAGGTGGTTTTTAACCAATCTCTTGACACTCAGATGACAATGGTGTAATGTACAAATGCTGGTGGACGAACAAAAGAAGCCAATGAGAGATCTTTTGTTTTTGTCCACCAACATAGTGTCGATGACGTCACGTGAAAACCATCTATGAACTTCATAATCGCTAAATAAGGACTTAAAGCTCCGGCTACACGTTGTAACATTGTTAGAAGAACACGTCCCAACATTGTTATAAGAACTCTTCTAACAATGTTGGATACGTATATAACATTGTTGGAGACACATCACTTAAGTCGTGCAACCTTATGATGGCGTATGCTTTGTTTGTGTTTTGGAGACTCTGATTGGTATTTGCAATACGGCATTGTTGAAAGGGTGGCTACACGCTTTACACGCTTCAACATTTGTTGTATGTTGGACAAAATGTTCGATCGAAATCAAAACATTCTTCCCACAAAAAATGTTGAACAGACGTCATCAAACATGCATGGTACACGTTCTGACACAAGTGAGAATACCTAAACTTCGAGCCAGGATTCGAGCTAGGATCCGAGCCAGGATTCCAGCCAGGATTCGAGCTAAGATGAGCTTTCTCCGCTATTTATTCTCGAATCTCTCGCTTAGGTTAGGTCTATTTAGGTTGGTTCTAGTCTAGTTAGGTCTAGTTAGGGTTAGGGTAGGTCTCGGTTAGGTCTCGAATCCTGTTTCGGATCCTAGCTCGGATCCTGGCTCGAATCCTGGCTCGGATCCTGGCTCGGATCTTGGCTCGGATCCTAGCTCGGATCCTGGCTCGAATCCTGGCTCGGATCCTGGCTTTATTCTTAGTTTATCTCGACACAAGTCTGCTCCAGACGCCACGATTCCCAATTAAAGAATATTGAATTGTTTCTGTACCCAGTGATAGAACGCCTCAGCAACGTCGACTAAAAAGGCACGCCCAAGGATTTATTGGTAAAGAATTTTAAAAAAAATCGTTCTCCACGTGCGGCACGCTTTTCACATCGTCTCGTCTTGCGCAAAACAACAAGTTACTTGAAATTGCTAAATGTAACGATTTGGCGACAACGTCAACATTTTCTTAAACAGCGTTGCTACCAACATTGTAAAGTGCGACCAAGGTGGACTACCACGAAGGCGCAGATGTTTAATTTCAAAGTGACGTCAGTTTTCTTCGGCACTACCATCATTGTGCTAAAGCGCCCAAATAGTGAGCGTAAGTAAAGAGAACTTTGTTGCCCGTGTAGATTATGACCAGCAAATGCGAGTCTAGTTTCCGCGAAATTGAACGTTTCTGTTTAAAATAACGAGTGTAAAAGTCTTGGTTTGACCTCCTGAAATTTTACAATATCTCTGAAAGTTGTGCGAAACGACTGCTAAGTTCGTGTCGCGTCTACTTACTATGTTCATATCG
The DNA here is from genome assembly GCF_036669925.1 of Montipora capricornis. Taxonomy (NCBI): domain Eukaryota; kingdom Metazoa; phylum Cnidaria; class Anthozoa; order Scleractinia; family Acroporidae; genus Montipora; species Montipora capricornis. Next base: position 39,154 of record NW_027180186.1, on the reverse strand, counting down.
CGTCAAGGTGCTTTTGCTAGTATGCGTATTCTTTTCTTTCTGTGTGGTCATAGAAGGACAAAAGAAATACCAGGCTAAGGGACACATCAGAAAATCTCTCTCGCATTCTAGAATACTCGGCCACTATTATTGTCACATGTCTCGTTTATAAAAGGACGCATCTTTGAGAAGACAAAAGTGACCGTGTATTGATGGTTTGCAACCAATCTCTAGAGACACAGATAACAATGCTGCAATGTACAATTGCTGGTGGAAGAACAAAAGGAGCTAATGACAGATCTTTTGTTTTTCGTCCACCGACATTGCGGCGATGACGTCACTTGAAAACCAGGTTAATGTGTACGTATTACGAGACCCTGGTTCACAATGTGACATAAGCATAAGGCTAGCATAAGCATAAGTATCAGCTGTGTAAACTGGGAGTAACATAAGCATAAGAAAAAGGAACGTTTCCAATTTCTTTTGCTTATGCTTATGCTTATATGTCACAATAATTGTGTAAAGCGGTGCAACATAAACATAAGCACAAGGCTGTCCGCCATTTTGGAACGTGACTCGTCTCATTCTCCTGTGAATTTTTTTTTTTCTGGAGCTAACTGCGCTTGCGTATGTCACTTCTTTTATGCTTATGCAACAAGTGTGAACTTCGTTATGCTTATGCTTATGTAGCAGTGTAAACCAGGCTTAATTTGTATGAGACATAAGTTTTCTGATTTCTGTCTGACTTAACAGAAAAGGCTGTAGATAACACTGAAGAATGAAAACCTTTTACTTTCTCTTGGAAGGTAGGCCACACACACAGTGAATTTGAAGAGTTAGATTTTTTCTTTTTGATACTGACGTCGATCTCTGTTCTGACCAAAAACAAGACAGGAAATAATCTACTACACAGCCGTTTTTAGTGTCGTCACGCGACGCTCCTCCCAGCTAATGAGGAGTTAGTGGGGAGGAGCGTTGCGTGACGACACTAAAAACGGCTGTGTAGCAGACTAGAAAGGAAATGAAGTGAAAGGAAAGTAAAAAGTATACAAAGCGGGGTTTTACGTCAATACCTGAAAAGCTGAATATTATACTAATTGGAAGTGTATATAATTATTTTATATTAAATTACTTAAACGGTATTAATAATCTCGGTTCGTGTTATGAATTATTGACAAATTTTAAGAATTGACCAGCTTTTGAGAATCTAAACTCATTGCAGGCAGCCCAGGCTCATTGTGAGAAAATAAAAGCATATTGGAAATGTGGAGAGATACTGATTGATATTGCCACAAATAGTGGAAACAAAGGAACCAAGGACACCACTGAAATTGCGTGAAATCAGAGAATAGCGAGGCGATTCGGAGCATTTTTTTCGAAAATCTCGAAACACGAGAAAACGTTTCCGAAAGACTCTTTTCAGTTAAAATTTCGGTAATTTCATCTGGCGAATGGGACAGCATTTTCCGGTTTGCCGCTCACTCCAGTTGTTCCGGAATTCCGGAACCTTTAGGACCACTTTACAAGATAACCCAAATTCTCGAAATTTGTTTCCGGGATATTTCTGTACCATCCGATTCCTTACCGGTTTTTTCGAAGTATTTCGTCGAATGGAAAGACCTCTCCAACTCAGTTCCTAGCTATAGAGTAGTCTGGGACACCAACATCGCCTTGA
>NW_027180186.1:0-32500 GCF_036669925.1 Montipora capricornis | reverse complement strand
TGATAAATCTTTGACAAGTTTCACTCCAAAGCCTTTTTACATTTAGTTTATCTTAGAACCACTTTAGACCTGACTTATACACGGCGCTGTAACCTTTTTTGTTTGCTACTGCTAGGTAAGTGTGACCTTTATGTTCGAATGACGTCACACTTTTTGGCCGATACTTGTTCTCAATGTCTTGATACATTGTCATAAACTTAGATTCCGAGTGCACATACAAAACCAACTCACTCCATGACAAACCGGTCGCGCACAGGAACGTTTGACCACACATCGTAAACGTATGCACGCTCCGAACGTTACGTGGTTTTGAAAAAGTTTGATTCACATTAACAAACTTTTCACCGTCCCACTTGTAAATCACAATTCCAGTCGTTGTCGCAAATGCAAGGAATTCAGTATCGTCGATTGTGAAGGACTTGAGATCCCTGACTTGGTGGCCAAAGATCTGAGGGAATTTCGGGTCGATAAATTTCTTCCCCGACCATTTCATCACGTCTGAAGAATGGGAAGAATCCGAATTGTACCAGTTTGCAAAAACAATAAATGTTTCGTTGTGTATTGTTAACACTGTACTTGCCCACGCGTGTTCTGTTCTTATTTCCTGTAACTCCTCAAACTTATTGTCCTTCCACTTGTAGATGGATGAGTTTATACGGAAAGAACTTCCATCGAAAAAATTCGTGACTGCAAGGAACAGTTCTGAATGTATTTTAAAGAAGTTAAAACTGGTTGCTCCGGATGTTGAAATGTTCTGCCAAAGCTCGAAACTGTGTCCATTCCACTGGAAAACGGAAGAATTTAGATTGTAAATACTTCCATCCTTATGATTGGCGATAGCAATGTAATGTTTATCAGCAATCATAAAGTATTCGATGTCGTCTGCTCCAGTGGTGTTTATGGTCTGGTGAAGCGTAAAATTTCCAGCCGACTCGTTTAGTTTGTAGATGTAAGAACCCACCTTGTAATTATATTTACCGCTGGTACCCTCACGATAGTTAGCGAAGGCCATAAACAAACTTCCATCAATAGTGAACACTTCAACATCCCGCGCTGACTGTGTTGGCAGGTCTTGATATTTTGTAAAGTAATTCAATTTGCCCGTAGAATCTTCAATTGATAAATAAAAGAAATGTCTCATTATTTTAAACCTCCGCACAATATTAAATAAACAGGATGATATTCCCTATCTTCAATTTGCGCGAAGAAACTTTTTTGTTTTCAAAAAAAAAATGGTTACTTTTCACTATAGGTACGATTTCAGGAAGATACTCAGGCTTTATTTTATCGTGTTACTTATTAATCTGTTAATGGCATCAGTGCAGGTCTTGATAATTTCTTTAAGTGAATCAATTTGCTGGTTCAACCTTGATGAATAAAAGAATGTGGCTGTATCGCTGGGGCATTAACCATACGATATTAAATAGCCAGGATAACATGAAAAAGTTTTTTCCCACAAGTTAAGTTTGCTCTTAAAAAAAAAATCTTTTTAAAAGTTTTTATTTTTAGCTTTAGCACGATTTCGAAAGTGTTCCATTCGTTTCGGGAAGAACCCCATATGTGATTTTTTTCGTTTCATTTACTGACCAGTAAATGGCGTCAGTGTCACGTACGATGAACATTGTTAGCTTGCTTTAAAATGTATGAGTTTTTCGCCTTAATGCAGTCCTGACCTGAAAGATTAGGATTTGCCGTTGACATATATTTTGCGTTAAAGTGCTGCCTTTGGATTTCACAATTATGTTAACTTACCACTAATTGACCCAAGTTTAAGCCTGGATTTCAAAAAGACACCTGTTTATTTTAACTGGAATTTTCTTACTTAATGGTCCACCATTACTAACTTTAAAATCTCGAGAGAACTGGATCGAGGAGAAAATGACGGATTTCGGATTTCAGAACTATGTTAGCCAAACACTAACCAACCAAAGTTTTAAGCCTTGATTTAAAAAAAGGCCCCTGTTTTTTTTAAACTATAATTTTCTTATTTACTGGTCAGCTATTACTAACTTAAGTTCTTGAGAGAGCTGGATCGAGGAGAAAATGACGTAAAAGGCTCACTCGTTTAAGAATGCAATGCGTGATTAATACGCAGCACCACAGGCGCCCCAAGCTCAAAATACGTGGTGTATGCGACAGTTTGTGTATATAGAGAATTGTATGGGAAAATCACCGATCGTAAAAAATTGTGTAAATAACTATCTCATTTGAAATAAAGTTTTCCTACCTCAAATGTGTGACCAACTTGTCTCTTTTGGCGAGTTTCGAGCCATTCTGACGCCGTTTAGTGAAGTCATCCGGAAGGCCGTTGCTGAAATAATGGGAAGGCCGGTGACTCCATCCATCGCTGGCCAGACCTCACTCCATAAATCGTTTTCTCCTCAACAGGAAAAGTCCCGAATCGCAATAAAAACAACAGTTCCATAAAGCCCAATAAATTTCACTCCAAATACGTGTGTTTCGGCGGCCGAAAGACTCGTGGCGAACGAAAACTTTGCCTTAAAATTCACCTCTTCGGCTTTCCTCAGAGGCTTGTGACCGGGTAGTCAACAACGGAAACTCGCAAGATGGTTTCAGCCTCAACTCTGATTGGTCCATTTGAATTTGACCGCGCGCTGGCAACACGACCGTTGTTGACTGCCCAGTCACAAGTCAACAACGATTTATGGAGTGAGGTCTGGCCAGCGATGGATGGAGTCACCGGCCTTCCCATTATTTCAGCAACGGCCTTCCGGATGACTTCACTAAACGGCGCCAGAATGGCTCGAAACTCGCCAAAAGAGACAAGTTGGTCACACATTTGAGGTAGGAAAACTTTATTTCAAATGAGATAGTTATTTACACAATTTTTTTACGATCGGTGATTTTCCCATACAATTCTCTATATACACAAACTGTCGCATACACCACGTATTTTCAGCTTGGGGTGCCTGTGGCAGCACGGGAGTTTTTAGTCTCCTTCGCAGCCGTTTTTTGGATGTCACGCAACGCTCCCCCCAAAGAACTTTGGGGGGAGCGTTGCGTGACATCCAAAAAACGGCTGCGAAGGAGACTAGGGAGTTTTGGGCTTTCAGACTTTTGAACTCGTGTTTTGCATACACAAGAAGCTGCATTTACACGTTAAAATTTTAAGGTTGTGAGTAAATGACGTCACTTTTCCCTAGATCCAACCGTCCGAGGTCCAATCAGTCAGTTTTGAACGTGAGTAATGAGGGACCTTGAAATCCAAAACTTTCACTGAAAGCAAACAGGCTTTGGATAAAAATTCAAAGCTCAAAATTTTGCCAGTCAGGTGTTAAGCAAACACACTTTTAAAATTTGAAAAAAAAAAGGAAGTAATTTTTTGAACATAGTAGCAATTAAACTCCTTGTGATTTCGCTCCAAACAGGCTGCACAAGTTTCATTAAGTTTCCCGAATTGCCATTTTCCTAATGGTTGATTCCTAGTGATTTCTGAGTAGTTCAAGTCCTTTTACAGTGGGCGGTAACAGCTAGCTTTGCACTTCATATCGAAATTACGATTTTGTCCGTTTGCCCCCAGAGAGGACTGCAACTACCAGGGACTCAGTGGGAACTTACCATTAGCAAAATGCGCCGTTGGCAGTTGATTGTCCAGCGGCCGAGCGCATGAGAGGCATAGGTCTATTTAACAAATAGAATCTATGTTGCCGTGCGTCTGTTCAGTAATAGATCACAGACGACGTCAAAATGTGGTAAGAACAAAAAAGTGCAGCCGAGTGTGTCACTGATGTTCTTACCACATTTTGACGCCATCTGTGATCCATCACTAAACATACGCACGGCGAAAAATATAATTTTTACCACAATTGCTTGTAATCTCGCAATCTGATTGGCTAATTGGCCGTTGTCGATAAGAGTCTAGACAACACTGCTCGCGTCAATTTGTCACGCAATGTAATAGCCAATCAGGAACCCTTATTTTGGGAAATAAACCAATCGTATTGCGAGAAAGTTATAGACAACGCTTGCTCTTTATTTGTGTTTTGAGTTTGGTCTCCCTCAGAAATAAACACTTTCTTTGGCATTGAATATTGTGGTAAAAAACAAATCGAAAGTGGTTCGGCGTTGGCTGCGCCTCTTGAGTCCACAACATTTTGACCACCATGATGACGAATATCATTGTCGATAAGAGTACAGACAACGCTAAACCACTTTCGATTTGTTAAATATTTGTTTTATAAAATAAAGAATTAAAGTTTTGATGATGACGTCAGCTTTGCGTTTGTCCTCTAATAGATCATAAGGTGAAAAACCAATGCGTGCATTATTGAGCTTATATTATAAACCTTGATTGACCTAAGAAACTGGTTTGCATTCCTTTTTTGAAGAACATTTATTCTTGCATTAAGAAGCAGGCTCTTACCTCATCTCATGGATACACCCATACCTCACACTAGCTTGTGGGAGGGGTTAACAAAGCTTAAATCAGACGCGGCGACAAGAGTGGTCTACGACAATCCCGTGTTGTATCGGTCTCTGGAAAGCTTGTCACAGTACACGATGCTTTAATTTGAATGCTTTGAATTGTCCTACTACAGTCCACCCCTTTTGTTACTGACAAAAAATAATGGCTCAGCTCTAAACGAACTAGTGATTTTTCCAATACGGATAAAAGCAAGGAACACTACTGTTATTGTACCTGAACATGACCGTCCATCACCAGTAAAGCCTGTCTTGCATGTGCAGTTGAAGTTTCCAGCCGTATTTGCACAAGTTGCATTTTCATTGCAATCATGGATCCCGGTGCTGAATTCATCGACATCTGAATACCAAGAAAGGATACAGGTACGCAATTAACGATTTCAAAGCCTTTTGATAAAAATCATCCAACAGTTGATCTTTGTTCACCATCATCACTGAACAAGCATGACTGTTTGAACAAGGCCTTAAGTTACGAGTGTGGCCAACTACAAAAAAAATACTCTCATATTTTAAATGAGAGTTTATGCTTCTGACGAATAGTACGCTAAAAAACTTGCAGCTCATAATGAACCAGTGATATTTCCTGGCAATACCAATAAAAGTAACACTTAGCTATTGTACCTGAACATGACCGTCCATCTCCAGTAAAGCCTGTCTTGCATGTGCAGTTGAAGTTTCCAGCCGTATTTGCACAAGTTGCATTTTCATTGCAATCATGGCTCCCGGTGCCGCATTCATCGACATCTGAATACCAAGAAAGGATACAGGTACTCAGTTAACAATTTCAAACTTTGATAAAAATTATCCATTTAACACTTTGACCTTCTTTTACTATCATTAACTATGATGACCGTTTGAACGGGGAGTGAATGACCACGACCAAAGGAAAGACCATCCTATTTCATTTGAAGATTGATGTTTCTGACAAAAAACAAAGGGTTGGCTCAAAACGAACTCTCTGTGTTTATTCCCAATACCGTGGGTGCCACTCTTAGACATTGTACGTTTTTAAAAAAGCAACAAACGTTTTCCTGTCTTTACCGTTTTCGCAGTTTTCTCCTGTAAATCCTGATGGACACTCACATACATAATTCTTGTCGGTGTATCCCAAAAGACACTTTCCATTGTTGAGGCATGGATTATAACAGCAAGGATTCTGATAAGGCAAGATAATCGTAATATATTGAACGCAGTTCAGATCACGGATTTCCTTGGCTCAAATTTATCAGTCGCGAGATATTTGTTGTCTTACTTTTTGTTTTGCTTTCCCTGTTATCATTTTCCCAATCGTTTCCCAACCAAGTAGTAGATTAAGATATTGAAAAATCGTCATATAGCTATGTCATTTCCATGCAATTTTGGTGCGCTATTGGTGCGTTTAATTAGCTTCACATCCCATATACGAAACACTTTAATGCGGTAAGTAAAAGCTGAGGAAAACTGAGATTTAAAGCCTGACGTATAAAGGGAAGCCATACATTCCCTTTCAGTTCAGCTGAAAAGGGTGAAATCGGCCCAAAATATTTTGATTTCAATTTATCATGAGATACCTTTGCGCCTCTGTATGTCCAACCCTGCCTTGGCTTGAGATCTTCCGGGTGCTTGCAGTGGTCCGAGTCACTCAGTTCACAGATGACGCTGTTTGGAGATTTTTCGCTGCCAATGTTGACAGACACACATTTGTTATCCATGAGACACCAACGCTCGCATTGGTCCTTTCCCACAGAGATATTCATAAAGACGTGACTTTCCAAGTGTTGACCCCATTGTACAGGCAGAAAGTGGAATGCTCGACAGGAAAGATCTATGAACAATGGCACAAGGCACGCGTAAGACAAATGTTGCTATTTTAACACACATTCCGAAGATCCCAAAAATTGGCTACATTCATAATAGCAAACCTCACTTTCGGCTTGAAATAGTGCTTTGCAGATTTTTGTTTTTTGAGGAATTCTCCGGCGTGCGGAATAACCCGGCCATAGCAGGTCTTACCACTTGGAGAAACTAGTCTTGAAACAAGCTATTATGAATTATCTCAAACGATTTATTGAATGTTTTCGATTAATTAGTTTCGCTTGAGGCAAGATACTGACGGGTTCAGTCAAATATATTAAATGACATCTAATTCGTGGTTCTGATAAATGTTATATAATGCCGGAATTTGTCGTTAAGGTTTAGTCTACCTTTAAACCAAGAGTAAATTAGATAAGAATGTTGTTATGGCATGGGTGGGGTGGGTGGGCTCCACAGCACAGTCACAAATGAGTCTATTTTTAGAATACCCGTTACCGCAAAAATCATTTGTCATGTCCCTGGAAAAAAACATGGCAGAAACAGTTTCGCGTGACATGGCTTCTTCTGATTGGTTAGCCCTTTGTTTGTTTCGCGCCCAGTGTATCTGTGAGGCCGCAAAGTGATAGATCAACACTCTTATCTAATTCACTCTTGTTTAAACTAAATGACCCAATAGACGAGTTCACGCTCTTGAGTGCATCATGGGTAATATTATTGAAAAGAGGTCCAAAGTTTCTGCCATACATTTCCTGTAATTCCAAAGGCACAAAATTACAGAAAATGTATGGAGACGAAAAAGCAATGTTTAGGAATTCCAAAGAATAAATACCAAGTCCAGTTCATCTCTATTGTGACCTTGAACTTATTTGTTTGGTTTATGAAGGCGAAAGTCTATAAAGTAGAGTCATGTATTTGAATTTCCATACAAACCTTTGAATTTTCTGCCATGTTGCCCTGATTACCCATGATGCACTCAAGAGCGTGAACTGGTCAATTGGCAAAGTTTTGTTTTAAAAATTATTAATATTTTTGAAAAACCTTTTTTACTATTTAGATCCCAATTTTGCAAAGGCTGGTCTCGGTCTTGACTTTTTGGCGAATGAACAACCCGGCCACCGATACAATTACTCCGTCGATCGGAAAACAGAGAAGCGATCAGGATACGGGATATTTAAGTAAAAAAATTGTGGGGATTCGGGATATTTGGGGGAGGGGTTGGCGGAATTGAGGAGGTACGGGATATTTTTTTAAAAATAGGAATGCATGGCGTACGTGTGGTAGTGCAGTAACTTGACAGTGTTTTTTTCCATAAATGTCAAATGAGCTGCGTTTTGTTTTTCAGGAGATTCAAGTTGTCCTTGCGTAATATGTAGCTCTAATAGTACGTGATATTGTTTTGGTATCGTCAATCATTACAGTGCCATAGTAGATTAGCCTCCCACGCAGACTCTCTTAGGAATTCGTCACGCGTTCCTCCCCCACGAGCGTCTGCTGAAACGAGCCGGAATTTACGTAGACCAATCAAAATGCACTTCCAGATTCTGGATTTGCGCATTAGATCCTGAGGAAACTGCAAGAAGGTGACCTTCGTGTGTTGGGCATTTAAAATCGCAGAGTTAAATTCTTATCAAAGAGAAACTGGAGCGTCTAAAGTTCATGCTCTTTCTGAGATGTTTGCAGCTCTTCACAGAATGAGTACGGTAGAATTTGTATGGTTGAAACATCCTGTGTGATTATATTTACACGTCTTTCCGCACTAAATTCCACAACCGCACTGATTTCCACAAGGGGCGTGTGGTTACAATAAAATGAACAAATCTGAAATCTCTCTGCTGAATGTTTTGAAGTTATAGACCGTGCGACCACAAAATTCCAGGTCAAGATAAAACAAGCATTACATATTTCCTGGGAGCAACCTTCTTTAAACAAGCAATTATATCATGTTAATTTAACTCTCTCGTTCTAATCAACATGTTCCATTGTACACTCTTTTTTGTTACCTTTGGCTATTTTGTTAGATTCCCAATTTATTTCACGTTGTTATTTATCTGTGTTTAGCATATTATAAATTCAAATGTAACTTCAAATTCACTCTACTTTCAACTGAAGATGGTCGTTGCACGACCGAAACATGTCTTGCCAATTTAATTTCAAATGTGTCGTCACTTTTGTAAAAATTGTTCTTAGTCTGCTTCTTTCCAGATCTTTAGGAAATTTAAAACTATTTACAATTATTTAAGGTTTGTTAATTTTTTTTTATACTTACTGTAAATTACCAGCTAATAATTTTATTCACTAAAAATATTTCTATTTTCTCCATAGTTGGAGAGGAGCAAAAATCAGCTAAAGGTGTGCACATTACTTTTATTATTGAAAGGGTGTCAGATTCACCGTCGAAGTGTAGCAGGAAGCGAGTTCCACAATTTTGCTCCACTCTAGCAAATTCAGTTTTGGGTAGCGGTAACTGCAGTGAGTTGGAGGACCCCCTAAGTTTATAATGTGATATATCATTCTTACTTATGAAAGACCTTACTTATGAGGAGCCAACCCATTGACTATTTTATACATTTCCTTTGCCTTAGCCTTAGCCCGTTGAGTTTCTAGATTTTCCCAGCCTAAGAGACATTAAGCCTCAGTGGCGGGAGTAGCATTGAATAGATTCATTAATAATCAGTCGAGCTGATTTATTCTGAAATTTCTGAGAGGGTCCCCAATAGGATTTTCGGGATCCGGGATTTGGCCTTTTTGGAGCTTTGGATGCTATAGAAATACGGAAACGGGATTCGGGATTGCATTTATGGACGGGACGCGGGATTTAGCGTTGTAACGAAGCGGGATCCGCGAAACCATCACTTTGAAGCTCCGAGATCCGGGATTTCTGACGGCAAAAAAAAATTAAATGAACTCAACTTTCGCCGTTAACAACGACGAAAATATGCTGCAGCGCAAAGCTAGAATTAGGGAGCTTAAGCAACGACAACGGCGACGGCAACGAGAACTTCATCTCAAAATATATTATTATGGGAGATTTTAGTTAAATGAAATGGTGACAATAGAACCCACTGGAAACTCGGAAAAATCCGAGCCCCAGATGGGATTCGAACCCACGACCCTCCGTGATCTAGTCGGATGCTCTAACCACTGAGCTACTGGAGACTCAATGGTGAGCAAGGTCGAAATGTGGGTTTTGACTCGAGCTGCATCACGCAGCTACAAAGTCAAATAACGGCAGCATAGCTCATAACTGCATCACGCAGTCACATTAAAGCATATCTACGATGCGGCCAACCAACCACCCAAGTGAGCAAATGTGAGAATGAAATACACAGTAAATGAAATGGTGACAATAGAACCCACTGGAAACTCGGAAAAATCCGAGCCCCAGATGGGATTCGAACCCACGACCCTCCGTGATCTAGTCGGATGCTCTAACCACTGAGCTACTGGAGACTCAATGGTGAGCAAGGTCGAAATGTGGGTTTTGACTCGAGCTGCATCACGCAGCTACAAAGTCAAATAACGGCAGCATAGCTCATAACTGCATCACGCAGTCACATTAAAGCATATCTACGATGCGGCCAACCAACCACCCAAGTGAGCAAATGTGAGAATGAAATACACAGTAAATGAAATGGTGACAATAGAACCCACTGGAAACTCGGAAAAATCCGAGCCCCAGATGGGATTCGAACCCACGACCCTCCGTGATCTAGTCAGATGCTCTAACCACTGAGCTACTGGAGACTCAATGGTGAGCAAGGTCGAAATGTGGGTTTTGACTCGAGCTGCATCACGCAGCTACAAAGTCAAATAACGGCAGCATAGCTCATAACTGCATCACGCAGTCACATTAAAGCATATCTACGATGCGGCCAACCAACCACCCAAGTGAGCAAATGTGAGAATGAAATACACAGTGGGTGGTTGGTTGGCCGCATCGTAGATATGCTTTAATGTGACTGCGTGATGCAGTTATGAGCTATGCTGCCGTTATTTGACTTTGTAGCTGCGTGATGCAGCTCGAGTCAAAACCCACATTTCGACCTTGCTCACCATTGAGTCTCCAGTAGCTCAGTGGTTAGAGCATCCGACTAGATCACGGAGGGTCGTGGGTTCGAATCCCATCTGGGGCTCGGATTTTTCCGAGTTTCCAGTGGGTTCTATTGTCACCATTTCATTTACTGTGTATTTCATTCTCACATTTGCTCACTTGGATTTTAGTTAAGTTGAATTTTGTTACTGTACTGTTGGCTGCACCGAGTAAATCACACATCGAATTCAGCGGGCGCCGTGATCAAGTTACCATGGCATGTTTACTCGCGAAACAGTGAAGCACCTGTGTCAAATGATGCCAAGATACCAGGTTCTTGTTTTTGTCAGTTTTCTTTTCTTTCAAGTGTTATTTTTTTGACAAGAAATGTGCGAATTCAACACAAAGATCACAATCGCTCAACTCTTGAGGTTGACCATTGTTTCTGGAAAGTCAAAAATTTACTCCAAGACGAGGTTATTTATCACCAGGTAATTCAATCGTTTTGGTAATAGCAGCTACTTTATTATTAATCAGCGTCACAATCTTTTGCCGATTTTGGGGGTCATTTTGTTGAAACTCCAGCACGCTTCCAACAGAACTGTTTGTTTTCGTGACTTATGCGTTACCACAAAAATGCTCCCCGTATCACATTTCAACACATGTATGCAAATTTGCTAAACTCGAAAATTACACAACATGATAAATTTACAAAAGCTGGAAATTTCACAGAAATATTTTCCAGCGAAACATTTATTGAAACAAGCAACATATTTGCTATAAGAGGCAAGAAACCCTTCCTATTTCAGTTGCGTGCGTGCAACACACAATCACAAAGCATATGCAATCAAATAAATTCCTGACAGTTCACATCAAACCCTTTTCGAAAGAACCTTGACAGTACATAATAAAGCACAAAAGAGACAACAAGCTTTCATTCAAATAATTTTTCACTGTGACATTTCCAATTTTTTTTAACCTTTGCAGAGTTGAGTACAAAATGAATGTTACTTGCCAGACAAACAGGCAAACTTTAAATAGATGCGACTTCAGTAAACACTGTGAGACACACAACAGAGATGACAGATCTACTTGTGGTGTTCGATTCCTTCTCTGTCTTTGTTGCACCCGTAAGTTACCAGGGAAATTTCCATTGGTTTCAGTGTTGTACGTAACACCACCTTGGTGAAATATTAGAAGTACAGCTCATTTTGATTTCGGCTCGACGGGCGAAAGATTCACGCTGTCGAAGTCCATTACTCGTCGCTTTTAAGATTCCAGATCTTTATGTTTCACCGCCTGTCTTGACGTTCCATTCTTGAGCTCCATATGGATATATTTTCTTTAAAGATGCACTAAAACGCCATTCGCGTTACAATGCTTTTCGACGCCATTGCAGGTTAATTGTGCAGAGCAAGCTACGTATTACCCCAGCCCCCTCAAACCTAACAAATTACGCACGGAAGACTCTATGCACAAAGACACCACTTAGCAGGAGAGTGACAAGCAAGACTTTTCCCGACACGGAAAAAAAAACCAAAAATAACAAAAAAGCCCACGAAATTAAACACAGATTCCGACTGGGTTTGGCAACCCAGTAAAAAAATAACAAAAAAACCCCACGGAATGAAGCCCAGATTCCGACTGGGTTTGGCAACCCAGTGAAAAATATTGAGAACGTGTTACACACGCAACTTCATCGCTCAAACTTGCGCAATTTTGCCCCACATCATATATTGACCTTTCGTCTCCACATTGAAAAAAATGCGTAAATTATTTGCGGCTAGATTGATTTCTCTGAAATGTGAAAGGATGATTGCTAACGAATAAAGAAAGATTCTTTACAATAACTAAAAATTCCAGTGTTGTGCATGAGAATTCGACGAAGAGGTAAATGCCAACTTCATTTGTTGCGTGCGTGGCAATTTTTGTGTTATGATTGTTATGCAAGTATTGAGAGAGACTATTACATTCCATAAAAATATGTTAACCTGAAAGATCAATAAATAATCTTTATTTTCAGCTTTCATTTGGACAAAAAAGATGCAACACTTAGCGAGAAATAATATGAAATGAATAGGTTTGAAAAAATATTTCGCGGGAAATTGGCTCGGCCTGAAAAGAGTTAGCACTCTTTTATCCATATTAACATACCAGCAGTTTGAGCTATCTAAGAGAGCTGCAGCAGTCGAGTGAAGTCTACGAAAGCCAAATTGATGATCCCAAAGAATATTATTAGATGTAAGGTACTCATATACTTGTTCGTAGATAATTTTTTTCCATTATTTTGCTTTTTCTGGCAAGATAGAGATCGGTCTGTAATTATCTGGTGGAATTTTTGGCCCTTTTTTGAAACTGAGAGGGAAGACCCTGGCAATTTTTCAATCGCCAGGGAAGCTGCTTGAGACCATGGCGTTTTTCAATACATATGTTTATGATGGAGAAATAGCATAAGCCGCAATTTTCAAAAAATTTCCAGAGATTTTGTCAATGCCTGTGGCTTCCGAGTTTGAAAGGCTCTTCAAAAGCTTGAGATTTTTGCCGTTAGACACAAGCAGTGTGACAAACTGGAGTAACAGGGCTTCACATACTGCTCAAATGAAACAAATGAAACAGTACACTAACGACAGACAATGCTTTTTTAAATGTAAGGAAACTTAAAAGAAAGCATGATATTCACGTGACTTTGGAGTTTATGACACATCTTTTCTTGTAATCTCTTTTTCAAAACCGTTTTGTCTCCAAAGCATTGATTATCTAATTTCTAGGTCGGAATGGCTTCTGATGAATTGATGCCCAATGTTACAAAAGTTGTCAAACTTAGTTTAGAACTATATCAGAACTAGCTATGATATGCATCGCATCAGCTTCCATGCTCTTTTAGAGTTCCTGAATTAGATGTTGACAAGAACTTTTTTCTCACCTTGATTAGCAAGTGTTTTGCTCTTAAGGCAAGCCAGCCAAAAAAAGCAGATAACCAGCAAGTGGAGAACAAAAGGGCGACAGCGTCTCATGTTTGGAGTATCAGACACCATAACGTTTGCCGACCTTATACAAGTTAGGATCTCTTTTGAAGGCATCATTTATTCATTGGCCTCACGGGGAGTGGCAATTAAAGAAATGGCAGGTGGCTAGTCCTACTGGAAAAAACGGAAGGAAAGGAACTTTATTTAAGTGTCTATTCATTCTAGCGCTGAATCACTAATTGCGGACACTGTAAACTGAATTTAAATATTAACACAAATAAGGTCAGATGTTGGTTTTTGAGGAGAGGCGATAACCGGAGTACCCGGAGAAAAACTTCTCGGTGCAGAGTAGGGAAAAAATAGATTCTTATAAAAAAGAGACTCAGTGTAAGCGTATGAAGGGTTATTAGGGTCATTATTCAATATTCAATTCGGTTATAATGAAGTAATAAATTATGTTCGGTAAGTCTTTTGAATTATGTTTTGACAATGTGCATTATGTTTTCCTTTTTCGAATTATGTTCAGCAATTCGCTGAATTATGTTTTGGGAATTCAAATTATATTTTCCAGCTTCAAATTATGTTCGGAAGGCTTCTGAATTATGTTTTGACAATGTAAATTCGAATTGTGCTCGGCGAACCGCAGAAGGCATGACTCTTCGAATTATGTTGCGAATCGACTAAAATGAACTGGTGCCTTCGCAGTAGGAGAACAACAAGGAACCCTGGGCCGAGAAAGTTTCCCGCCTTTTCTAATTTATGCTAATAACTAGTAATAGCTATCGCTAAGTGCCAACGAAACAGTCAATATAATACATAGTTTGCAGATTTGTATTACAGTTCCAAAACACCCAACAGTAGTTGTAATTTTTTTTTCGAAAGTACTGCAACTTAACTTATCTAGTTATCAATAATACAATAATAGAAATTGCACCCTCTGTATCTCCAACAACAATGTAGATGTCAACGTGTTTTGCAATAATATGGAAAGTACTGCTATAATTTTTGCACGGCCGTAATTTTAACAGGAATATAAAATAATTAAGTTGAATAAAATCAGTGCCATGTAAAAAAATCGCCAAAGGGTTTTCAGACTTTTCAGTGTGGAGCATGTAACAGGGAATCAAACTCTCTCGCACATGAAAGTTGTTTCACTTGCAGAATTTCTATTTTGCAAGACACAGCCATGAATTACAAGTCAAATTGATCGCTTAATTGTGTACTTTGCAGACAAGATATCTTCTTTGAAAATTAAATTAAATTGTTCACGACTCAATGGTTACAAAACGAGAAACAACGGGCGCCGTGATCAAGTTACCGTGGCATGTTTACTCGCGAAACAGTGAAGCACCTGTGTCAAATGATGCCAAGATACCAGGTTTTTGTTTTTGTCAGTTTTCTTTTCTTTTAAGTGTTATTTTTTTGACAAGAAATGTGCGAATTCAACACATGTATGCAAATTTGCTAAGCTCGAAAATTACACAACATGATAAATTTACAAAAGCTGAAAAACAAGCAACATATTTGCTATAAGAGGCAAGAAACCCTTCCTATTTCAGTTGCGTGCGTGCAAGCGAAACACACAATCACAAAGCATATGCAATTAAATAAATTTCTGACAGTTCACATCAAACCCTTTTCGAAAGAACCTTGACCGTACATAATAAAGCACAAAAGAGACAACAAGCTTTCATTCAAATAATTTTTCACTGTGACATTTCCGATTTTTTTTAACCTTTGCAGAGTTGAGTACAAAATGAATGTTACTTGCCAGACAAACAGGCAAACTTTAAATAGATGCGACTTCAGTAAACACTGTGAGACACACAACAGAGATGACAGATCTACTTGTGGTGTTCGATTCCTTCTCTGTCTTTGTTGCACCCGTAAGTTACCAGGGAAATTTCCATTGGTTTCAGTGTTGTACGTAACACCACCTTGGTGAAATATTAGAAGTACAGCTCATTTTGATTTCGGCTCGACGGGCGAAAGATTCACGCTGTCTAAGTCCATTCCTCGTCACTTTTAAGATTCCAGATCTTTATGTTTCACCGCCTGTCTTGACGTTCCATTCTTGAGCTCCATATGGATATATTTTCTTTAAAGATGCACTAAAACGCCATTCGCGTCACAATGACTTTCGACGCCATTACAGGTTAATTGTGCAGAGCAAGCTACGTATTACCCCAGCCCCCTCAAACCTACCAAAATACGCACAGAAGACTCTATGCACAAAGACACCACTTAGCAGGGGAGTGACAGGCAAGACTTTTCCCGACACGGAAAAAATAACAAAAGTAACAAAAAAACCCACGAAATTAAACACAGATTCCGACTAGATTTGCCATGATGGCAACCCAGTAGAAACCAAAAAAAAAAAAAACACGACCAAAAAAAAGAACCCACGAAATAAAACAGAGATTCCGACTGGGTTTGGCAACCCAGTAAAAAATAACAAAAAAAACTCACGAAATGAAGCCCAGATTCCGACTGGGTTTGGCAACCCAGTAAAAAATATTGAGAACGTGTTACACACGCAACTTCATCGCTCAAACTTGCGCAATTTTGCCCCACATCATATATTGACCTTTCGTCTCCACATTGAAAAAAATGCGTAAATTATTTGCGGCTAGATTGATTTCTCTGAAATGTGAAAGGATGATTGCTAACGAATAGAGAAAGATTCTTTACAATAACTAAAAATTCCAGTGTTGTGCATGAGAATTCGACGAAGAGGTAAATGCCAACTTCATTTGTTGTGTGCGTGGCAATTTTTGTGTTATGATTGTTAAGCAAATATTGAGAGAGACTATTACATTCCTGTTAACCTGAAAGATCAATAAATAATCTTTATTTTCAGCTTTCATTTGGACAAAAAAGATGCAACACTTAGCGAGAAATAATATGAAATGAATAGGTTTGAAAAAATATTTCGCGGGAAATTGGCTCGGCCTGAAAAAGAGTTAGCACTCTTCTATCCATATTAACATACCAGCAGTTTGAGCTATCTAAGAGAGCTGCAGCAGTCGAGTGAAGTCTACGGAAGCCGAATTGATGATCCCAAAGAATATTATTAGATGTAAGGTACTCATATACTTGTTCGTGGATAATTTTTTTCCATGATTTTTCTTTTTCTGGCAAGATAGAGATCGGTCTGTAATTATCTGGTGCAGTTTTTGGCCCTTTTTTGAAACTGAGAGGGAAGACCCTGGCAATTTTTCAATCGCCAGGGAAGCTGCTTGAGACCATGGCGTTTTTCAATACATATGTTTATGATGGAGAAATAGCATAAGCCGCAATTTTCAAAAAATTTCCAGAGATTTTGTCAATGCCTGTGGCTTCCGAGTTTGAAAGGCTCTTCAAAAGCTTGAGATTTTTGCCGTTAGACACAAGCAGTGTGACAAACTGGAGTAACAGGGCTTCACATACTGCTCAAATGAAACAAATGAAACAGTAAATTAACGACAGACAATGCTTTTTTAAATGTAAGGAAACTTAAAAGAAAGCATGATATTCACGTGACTTTGGAGTTTATGACAGATTATCTTTTCTTGTAATCTCTTTTTCAAAACCGTTTTGTCTCCAGAGCATTGATTATCTAATTTCTAGGTCGGAATGGCTTCTGATGAATTGATGCCCAATGTTACAAAAGCTGTCAAACTTAGTTTAGAACTATATCAGAACTATGATATGCATCGCATCAGCTTCCATGCTCTTTTAGAGTTCCTGAATTAGATGTTGACAAGAACTTTTTTCTCACCTTGATTAGCAAGTGTTTTGCTCTTAAGGCAAGCCAGCCAAAAAAAGCAGATAACCAGCAAGTGGAGAACAAAAGGGCGACAGCGTCTCATGTTTGGAGTATCAGACACCATAACGTTTGCCGACCTTATACAAGTTAGGATCTCTTTTGAAGGCATCATTTATTCATTGGCCTCACGGGGAGTGGCAATTAAAGAAATGGCAGGTGGCTAGCCCTACGAGAAAAAACGGAAGGAAAGAAACTTAATTTAAGTGTCTAGTCATTCTAGCGCTGAATCACTAATTGCGGACACTGTAAACTGAATTTAAATATTAACACAAATAAAGTCAAAAGTTGGTTTTTGAGGAGAGGCGATAACCGGAGTACCCGGAGAAAAACTTCTCGGTGCAGAGTAGGGAAAATATAGATCCTTATAAAAAAGAGACTCAGTGTAAGCGTAGCACCTGGAATTAACTAGGCATCAGAGTTTTGAAACATAGTAGAACTAGATTCTGGCAAAACCTCTCTTGAACCAAGCAGGCACCAAATGATTAAGGGGTTTTCAACCAATCATCTTGACACTGAGATGACAATAGTGTACAAATGCTGGTGGAGGAACAAAAGAAGCCAATGAGAGATCATGTTTTTGTCCACCAACATGGCGGCGATGACGTCACTAGAAATCCATGTATGAACTTCATAACCGCTAAATAAGGACTTAAGTCCGCTCCAGACGCCAAGATTACCAACAAAAGAATGTTAAACTGTTTCTCTGCCCAGTGATAGGGCGCTTCAGCAGGCGTAGACTGAAAAGGCACGCTGAAGGACTTATTGGTAAAGAATTATTAAAAAAAAAAAAGGTATCAACTTTCGCACGTGCATACGTGCAGCACGCTTTTCACATCATGTCTCGTCTTGCGCAAAACAACAAGTTACTTGAAATTGCTAAATGCAACGATTTGGCGACAGCGTCAACATTTTCTTGAACAGCGTTGCTACCAACATTGTAAAGTGCGACCAAGATGGACTGCCACGAAGGCGCAGATGTTTAATTTCAAAGTGACGTCAGTTTTCTTCGGCACTACCATCATCGTGCTAAAGCGCCCAAATAGTGAGCGTAAGTAAAAAGAACTTTGTTGCCCGTGTAGATTATGACCAGCAAATGCGAGTCTAGTTTCCGCGAAATTGAACGTTTCTGTTTAAAACAACGAGTGTAAAATTCTTGGTTTGACCTCCTGAAATTTTACAATATCTCTGAAAGTTGTGCGAAACGACTGCTAAGTTCGTGTCGCCTCTACTTACTATGTTCATATCGCGTCAAGGTGCTTTTGCTAGTATGCGTATTCTTTTCTTTCTATGTGGTCATAGAAGGGCAAAAGAAATACCAGGCTAAGGGACACATCAGAAAATCTCTCTCGCATTCTAGAATACCCGGCCACTATTATTGTCACATGTCTCGTTCATAAAAGGACGCATCTTTGAGAAGACGAAAATGGCTGTGTATTGGTGGTTTGCAACCAATCTCTAGCGACACAGATAACAATGGTGCAATGTACAATTGCTGGTGGACGAACAAAAGGAGCTAATGAGAGATCTTTTGTTTTCGTCCACCAACATGGCGACGATGACGTCACTTGAAAACCAGGTTAAAATACACACACAATGTGACATAAGCATAAGGCTAGCATAAACATAAGCATCAGCTGTGTAAACCGGGAGTAACATAAGCATAAGAAAAAGGAATCGTTTCCAATTTCTTTTGCTTATGCTTATGCTTCTATGTCACATTAATAATTGTGTAAAGCGGTGCAACATAAACATAAGCACAAGGCCGTCCGCCATTTTGGAACGTGGCTCGTCTCATTCTCCTGTGAAATTTTTTTTCTGGAGCTAACTGCGCTTGCGTATGTCACTTCTTTTATGCTTATGCAACAAGTGTGAACTTCGTTATGCTTATGCTTATGTAGCAGTGTAAACCAGGCTTAATTTATATGAGACATCAGTTTTCTGATTTCTGTCTGACTTAACAGAAAAGGCTGTCGATAACACTGAGGAATGAAAACACTTTACTGTCTCTTGGAAGGTAGGGCACCCACATAGTGAATTTGGAGAAGTTAGAGTTCTTTTTTGGTACTGACGTCGATCTCTGTTCTGACCAAAATAAGAAAGGAAATAGTCTGCTACAAAGCCGTTTTTAGTGTCGTCACGCAAAGCTCCTCCCCGCTAATGAGGAGTTAGTGAGGAGAAGCGTTGCGTGACGACACTACAAACGGCTGTTGTAGCAGACTACAATCTTGGACAGAATAAAATGGAACAGAAATGCCCCCTCTCCCCCAAATCAAGGATGAAGGTTCGTGAAGGCCAAAACGCTCCATTTTCCCATCACTGATTTTGGGGGAGGGGTGGTCTCAATGTTCCATTTAATTTGTCCAAGATTGTAGAAAGGAAATGAAGTGAAAGGAAAGTAAAAAGTATACAAAGCGGGGTTTTACGTCAGTAGCTAAAAAGCTGAATATTATACTAATTGGAAGTGTATAATTATAATTATTTTATATTAAATTACTTAAACGATATCAATAACCTCGGTTCATGTTATGAATTATTGACAAATTTTAAAAATTGACCTGCTTCTGGGAATCTAAACTTATTGCAGGTAGCCCAAGCTCATTGTGAGAAAACAAAAGCATATTGGAAATATGGAGAGATACTGATTGATATTGCCACAAATAGTGGAAACAAAGAACACCACTGAAATTTCGTGAAATCAGAGAATAGCGAGGCGATTCGGAGCTACCTTAAATTTTCGAAAATTTCGAAACACGAGACTCGAAGCGCTTTCCAGTTAAAATTTCGGTAATTTCATCAAGTGAATGGGACAGCATTTTCCGGTTGGCCGCTCGTTCCAGTTGTTCCAGAATTTCGGAACCTTTAGGACCACTTTACGAGATATACCCAAATTCTCGAAATTTTGATATTTCTGTACCATCTGATTCCTTACCCGTTTTTTTCGAAGTATTTGGTCGAATGGAAAGAGCTCTACGACTCAGTTCCTAGAGTAGTCTGGGACACCAACATCGCCTTGACTTCACGTAAGAATTATCCCCAAGAAAGTCTTACCTGGCAGGTACAAAACACAGGTCACAGGTCCAGGTCGCAAGTCATTATTTTGCAAAGACAACGTATCCTAAGCAACCACTAAAGCTAACCTTAGGCCTAATTAGTCCTAAACAAAAGTTTTTGGGGCAAATGTTAGCATTTGTAAACGGTTAGGGTTGTTTCTGTATTGGTAAAACAATGACCTTTGACCTGTGTTTTGTACCTGCCCAGCTTTACCGCCGTCATTTTTATTTGCTCGAAGGGCGACATAATCAATCTCTCACTAGAACCAGGCACTTTATGGTCTCTGCAGTGGAAAATTATGCAAGTCACTCTGACAGTCAAGTAAAACAAAACGCTCGAACGGAAGATATACATACATAAAGAGGACTATGGAGGAAAAAAACTCGGCAGTTGTCGACGGAGGAAGTTTTGCATGAAAATCAAGGTTACTACACATTCATAGGTAAACGAAAAACAACAACAAAAGTTACTTTATAACTTGTTTTATTTACTTGTTTAATTCTCACTAGAAACAAAGAATGACTTTTAAGGGAAACATTGTTACGCATCGCAGTTACTGACAAAAACGCCATACCTAATTTTTAATAATCCTTTTGTCGTGTTTTCGTAATTAGTATGTTTAAGGACAGTGCCTACTAATTCAAAGATATTTTTGCCACGGTGTATGATTATGTAGGAAACGTAGATCTTAGTGTTATTGAAATCCAAAAAGAAAATTGGGAGTAACCCCGCATTTTTCAAGGATAATTTATGAAATAATATTTGTAAAAAGCTTTAAAATACAAGGCGATGTACATGTATGGCGTTCTTTCTCAAACTGAAGCTTAATTATCCCTCAAAAATGCATGGTTACCCCCCCAATTTTCTTTTTGGATACCAAGAGTACTTACTAAGATCTTCTTTCTCCGGATAGTTTTAAACCGCGCAAAAATATCCATGTATTAGTGAGCATCACCGATAGGAAACCCGAGTATCTCAAGATGCGCAGAACGTTTGCGCAATAACAATGGTAGGCACCGTCCTTAAAATGGTCAGTATACAATTTTCAATATCATACAATATTATTAATAAGTGGTGCACAACTGAGGATTCTATGCAACAACAGGTTTCAAAATGAACAGACGCACTTCACCTTCTTGGGACGTTATTGACTTACCCAATTTTCCTCACACACTGCAGCCCCCGCACCACCTTATCAATTTTTGTTAGCAGCACAAATAATGCTGGAATCTTGAACAGCCAACATTGAAAGAGGGAGAGGGAGGGGGGGAGTGGGTAAGGTTGGAATTCTAGATCCCGTGGGTATTGAAAGCTACAAAAGGTGTTGTTTTTCTTTTAACAGGAGTGTCCCACCAATTTTGCAACCTGTTGTAGTTCCCCATACATAATTATTATTGACTATTTTGCAATGTTACTGCTTTTACGTGTGCCATCGTGTGATTACGACGATCAATTGGTACATATCCACATGTTAGTTTGGAAACGCCAACTTTTCCATTTTTGTTTTTCTCACGAATTTTCTAGTGATCAATTATAAATAGTATCTTAAAGGGTAAACGTGCTTCGATATTACAATTTCCTTACGAATTTGCAGTGTCATGCTTATCGATAGCTTCTACATGTTCCGTGAGGGAGTTTAGAAAACTGTAGAGTGCACGTTTTTAGACAACTCCTTAGTTTTATTCACTTAAGGCATTATTATAAAATTGCGCACTCTTAAGGTATATTCAGCTATTATTGTTCAGCGATCGTAGAATCTACTAGTTGCTATAATCTATCAATGGATATCCTATCAAGCTATCTTTTGGCGTGAGTCGCCGACCGAATTCGAACCCATCACCATTACTACCACCGCTACTACTGTTCTGCTACTTTCACTACTGATCGCTACAAATCTACTTGGACTGCTACTGCTGTTACATCGTAAAATTATCGTCGATTCTACAAATTGTCGTTACTTTGTAACTCAAGGAAACTGAGATTTTGAACTTTGATTAAATCTGGTGTACATATCTCCTAGCAGTGGAGTTCGATTTGTCTATTACCTCACACCAAGTGAGCTACCCCTGTAATTATTGAAGATCACCGGAGTATTTCGCAAAGTCTAGAATCTCAGCAATTACACACTTTATCGAAACGTGTTCTTAGCCATGAGCTTATGCCGGAGGCCTCGTTTATGACTGGCTGATGTGCCTAAATTGAAATCTTAAAAACTCAGGTTGAAGTCCTGCCCAGAATATTAGCTGGGTTACTCTCTTGTTGAACGGCACGCCTGTGTTTGTCACACACACAACAGAGATCAACAGATTGGTTTGCTCCCAACTGGAACTGTCCCGATCGACTGTAGATTCTTTGGTCATATTTAAAATTTTACAGTTGTTCATGCAGTACTTAAATTGTGATCAGGAACCCATGATCATGGGCGTCCGGTTGTAATTTCGTTATATTGCGATTCTGGAGAACAAAAAGATGGATTTGTACGAGTTTCGTGATGCCTTTTTTTCTAAAACTGAATTTTAATATATCGAAATTGGGCTATTGGATTTGAAAGAAATGGTAAGAACTATCAAACTAGCATTCTGTCAAAAGATAAAACATGTGTGCTGTATTTTTTCTGTCTAAAGCATCTAACACATTCTTTTGACATGGCACAGAACGCCATTGTGTTCATTTTGATTAATTGCAAATGCATTTTGTATAGTTCCTGTTTGTGAGAAAGGCAAAGAGAATATATCGAAAAGTTACGAAATGGAACTGATCAGTCTTCTCAAATTGTCTTAACTCTAGTAGTCGTGATCTCTTCGCTCTTTTACGCACATTTATATAAACAACACTACCCGGACATACTCAAGGACATAACCTTGGATTTTACTCGTTAACATATGATCATTAATCGTAATATTAAAAACTATCATGAGAGTTGATACGTAGTGTGTGATACTTCATGCTTGTTTAAATTACCCCACCCGATGACGGGTTCAATTAAACTGAACTATGCATGTAAACGGAGATTATTTGTTTGCAGGGTTGGAGGAATTAAGCAAAAACCTCAAAATGATTGTTATTAAATGAAAGTCAAGTTTAAGAATATTTCCACCTCACCTGTTGCGACAATTCTAAATGACAAAAAACTGATAAAATGATCATTATCTCTCGTAAGAAGATCTCCACTTAAAAACAGCCTTGACTTTCTTCACACACAAACGAGTAAAGTTTGATTGTGTGAGTTTGCGTTTGGAATTAAAAGCCAAGTGTTAAGGCCACAAAAAGCAGCTTCAAATTATCAGTTGATTTCCATGAGTGACGAACAAGTAATTCAGTTCATATGAAGTTTGGTCGTCCTCTTTGATAAATCTTTGACAAGTTCCACTCCAAAGCCTTTTACATTTATTTTATCTTAGAACCACTTTAAACCTGACTTATACACGATGCTGTTGTTCCCATGGAAGTTTGCTACTGCTAGGTAAGTGTGACCTTTATGTTCGAATGACGTCACACTTTTTGGCCGATACTTGTTCTCAATGTCTTGATACATTGCCATAAACTTAGATTCCGAGTGCACATACAAAACCAACTCACTACTAGGAAAACCGGTCGCGCACAGGAACGTTTGACCACACATCGTAAACGTATGCACGCTCCAAACGTTACGTGGTTTTGAAAAAGTTTGATTCGCATTAACAAACTTTTCACCGTTCCACTTGTAAATCACACTTCCATTTGTTGTCGCCAATGCAAGGAATACAGCATCGTCGATTGTGAAGGACTTGAGATCCAGGACGTAAAGGCCAAAGATCTGAGGGAATTTCGGGTCGATAAATTTCTTCCCCGACCATTTCATCACGTCTGAAGAATGGGAAGAATCCGAATCGCACCAGTTTGCAAAAACAATAAATGTTTCGTTGTGTATTGTTAACACTGTACTTGCCCACGCGTTGTGTGTTCTTATTTCCTGTAACTCCTCAAACTTATTGTCCTTCCACTTGTAGATGGATGAGTTTATACGGAAAGAAATTCCATCGAAAGAATTCGTGACTGCAAGGAACAGTTCTGAATGTATTTTAAAGAAGTTAAAACTGGTTGCTCCGGATGTTGAAATGTTCTGCCAAAGCTCGAAACTGTGTCCATTCCACTGGAAAACGGAAGAATTTAGATTGTAAGTATGATCCCGATAAATGGCGATAGCAATGTAATGTTTATCAGCGATCATAAAGCATTCGATGTCCGGCGATGCTCCAATGGCGTCTATGGTCTGGTGAAGGGTAAAATTTCCAGCTGACTCGTTTAGTTTGTAGATGACACTAGAATCATGCCTCTGAGCGAAGGCCGTAAACAAACTTCCATCAATAGTGAACACTTCAACATCATTGGCTAACTGTGTTGGCAGGTCTTGATGTTTTGTGAAGTAATTCAATTTGCCGGTACAATCTTCAATTGATAAATAAAAGAAATGTCTCATTATTTTAAACCTCCGCACAATATTAAATAAACAGGATGATATTCCCCATGTTCAATTTGCGCGAACAAACTTCTTTTTTTCAAAAATGGTTACTTTTCACTATAGGTACGATTTCAGCAAGATACTCAGGCTTTATCCACGTGTTACCTATTAATCTGTTAATGGCATCAGTGCAGGTCTTGATAATTTTGTAAGTGAATCAATTTGCTGGTGCAACCTTGATCAATAAAAGAATATGGCTGTGTCGCTAGGGCGTTACCCCATACATATTAAAAAGCCAGGATAACATGAAAAAGTTTCAGTTTTTCCCAAGTCAAGTTTGCTCTTAGAAATAAACTTTTTAAAAAGTTTTTATTTTTAGCCTTATCACGATTTCGAAAGTGTTTTATTCGTTTCGGGAAGAACCCCATATGTGATTTTTTCGTTTCATTTACTGACCAGTAAATGGCGTCAGTGTCACGTACGATGAACATTGTTGGCTTGCTTTAAAATGTATGAGTTTTTCGCGTTAAAGCAGTCCTGACCTGAAAGATTAGGATTTGCCGTTGACATATATTTTGCGTTAAATTGCTACCATGGCCAAAAAATCAATTCTTTTTTTCTTTGGAATTATGTTAACTTACCACTAATTGATCCAAGTTTAAGCCTTGATTTCAAAAGACACCTGCTAATTTTAACTTGAATTTTCTAACTTAATGGTCCACCATTACTAACTTTAAAATCTCGATAGAGAGCTGGATCGAGCAGAAAATGACGTCAAATTCTCAAATAGTGCCCCTTTGACCAAAAATCAATTCTGAATTTTTCTTAGGATTTCAAAAATATGTTAACTAAACACTGACCAACCAAAGTTTTAAGCCTTGATTTAAAAAAGACACCTGTTTTTTAGATTATAATTTTCTTATTATAATGGTCCGCCATCACTAACTTAAGTTCTGGAGAGAGCTGGATCGAGGAGAAAATGACGTCAAAGGCTCACTATAGTCAGGGAGCAGAAACCGAAAAATAAGAGTTTCGTTCAACCATCGCCACAGAAAATGTTTGACGCCTGATTCTTATAGAGAAAGACCTTCTGATTAAGGCCAGGTAGTTCGTAAAGTTGAATTGTGGTATAGGTTTCGAGTTAAGGGGATGTTTCCTTGCCCACCTCACGGCTCAGCATGGAAACGAGGCTACACACTCAAACGCAGTTTACATCGCTATTTCTTGGTGAAAATCAACGAAATCAGCCATTTAAGCTAAATTCACTAAATACACATTTGCTTCATTTGGAAGTTATAAGTACGTCACGTGATTGGTCACGTGATTTTAAACGTGACCAGTAACAAATCAGTGACTATTAACAAACGTGCGTTCGCCGTTGTTTGGAAGAACAGCCTCGCAAAAACAAAACATTTATCCCTTCTTTATTATATTAACTTTCTTTTGCTCTTTCTAGCGTCTAAGCAAAGATTTTGGGAATAAAAACTGTTTACTGTATATCACTTTTATCAGTCTAGATCTAGCTCGCAAACGAGTCTAGTCCCTTAGAGGCAAACAAACAAATGACTTGTAAATGAAAAATAAAGAAAATGTCGCCGTTACTCTTATTTTTCGGTTTCTGCTCCCTGACTACTAGTTTAAGAATGCAATGCGTGTGTACGCCGCAGAATTCATATGCAGCATGGGAGTTTTGAGCTTAAGTTTTTCAGACTTTTGAACTCGTGTTTTGCATAAACAAGAAGCTGCATTTAAGCTAGTGAGTAAATGACGTCACTTTTCCCTAGATCCAACCCTCTGAGGTCCAATCAGTCAGTTTTGAACGTGTGTAATGGCGGACCTTTCACTCAAAGTAAACAGCCTTTGGATAAAAAGTGAAAGCTCAAATTTCCCAGTCAGGTGTTAAACAAACACACTTTTAAAATTTAAAAAAAAGGGAAGTGATTTTTTGAACATAGTAGCACTTTAACTCCTTGTGATTTCGCTCCAAACAGGCGGCACAAGCTGCACTAAGTTTCCCGAATTGCCATTTTCCTAATGGTTGATTCCTAGTGATTCCTGAGTAGTTCAAGTCCTTTTTTTCGGTGGGCGCTAACAGCTAGCTTTGCACTTTATATCGAAATTACGATTTTGTCCGTTTGCCCCCACAGAGGACTGCAACTACCAGGGACTCAGTGGGAACTTAGCAAAATGCGCCTTTGGCAGTTGATTGTCCAGCGGCCGAGCTCATGAGAGGAATGGGTCTATTTAACAAATAGATTCCATGTTGCCGTGCGTCTGTTCAGTAATAGATCACAGACGACAGCCGAGTGTGTCACTGATGTTCTCACCACATTTGGAAGCCATTTGTGATCTATCAGTAAATATACGCACGGCAAAAGATATAATTTTTACCGCAATTGCTTGTAATCTCGCAATCGGATTGGCTAATTGGCCGTTGTCGATAAGAGTCTAGACAACGCTGTTCGCGTCATGCTCGCGTCAATTTGTCACGCAATGTAATAGCCAATCAGGAACCCTCATTTTGAGAAATAAACCAATCGTATTGCGAGAAAGTTATAGACAACGCTTGCTCTTTCTTTGTGTCATGAGTTTGGTCTCCCTCAGAAAGAAACACTTTCTTGGCATTAATATTGCGGTAAAAAACAAATCGAAAGTGGTTCGGCGTTGGCTGCGCCTCGTGAGTCCACAACATTTTGACCACCGTGATGACGAATATCATTGTCGATAAGAGTACAGAGAACGCTGAACCCCTTTCGATTTGTTAATTATTACATTTATAAAATAAAGAATTAAAGGTTTTGATGATAACGTCAGCTTTGCGTTCGGCCTCTAGGAGATCATAAGGTGAGAAATCAATGCGTGTATTATTGAGCTTATTATATAAACCTTGATTGACCTAAGAAACTGGTTTGCATTCCTTTTTGAAGAACATTTATTCTTGCATTAAGAAGCAGGCTGTGACCTCATCTCATGGATACACCCATACCTCAAACTGGCTTGTGGGAGGGGTTAACAAAGCTTAAATCAGACGCGGCGACAAGAGTGGTCTACGACAAGCAGGTGTTGTATCGGTCTCTGGAAAACTTGTCACATTACACGATGCTTTAATTTGAATGCTTTGAATTGTCCTACTTACTACAGTCCACCCCTTTTGTTTCTGACAAAAAATAATGGCTCAGCTCTAAACGAACTAGTGATATTTCCAATACGAATAAAAGGAACATTACTGCTATTGTACCTGAACATGAAACTCCATCACCAGTAAAGCCTGTCTTGCATGTGCAGTTGAAGGTTCCAGCCATATTTGCACAAGTTGCATTTTCATTGCAATCATGGATCCCGGTGCTGCATTCATCGACATCTGAATACCAAGAAAGGATACAGGTACTCAATTAACGATTTCTAAAGCCTTGTGATAAAAATCATCCAGCAGTTGATCTTCGTTCACCATCATCACTGAACAAGCATGACTGTTTGAACAAGGCCTTGACTTACGAATGTGGCCAACCACAAAATAAACTATCATCACATCTTATATGAGAGTTTATGCTTCTGACGAATAGTACGTTAAAAAATTCGCAGCTCAAAATGAACTAGTGATATTTCCTGGCAATACGAATAAAGGTAACACTTAGCTATTGTACCTGAACATGACCGTCCATCTCCAGTAAAGCCTGGCTTGCATGTGCAGTTGAAGGTTCCAGCTGTATTTGTACAAATTGCATTTTCATTGCAATCATGGACCCCGGTGCTGCATTCATTGACATCTGAATATCAAGAAAGGATACAGGTACTCAATTAACGATTTTTAAATCCTTTTGATAAAAATCATCCAGCAGTTGATCTTCGTTCACCATCGTCACTGAACAAACATCACTGTTTGAACAAGGCCTTGACTTACGAATGTGGCCAACTACAAAAAAAATATTCTCATATTTTATATGAGAGTTTATGCTTCTGACAAATAGTATGCTAAAAAATTCGCAGCTCAAAATGAACCAGTGATATTTTCTGGCAATCGGCGATTTATAAAAGTAACACTTAGATATTGTACCTGCACATGACCGTCTATCTCCGGTAAAGCCTGGTTTGCATGTGCAGTTGAAGTTTCCAGCCGTATTTGTACAAGTTGCATTTTCAATGCAATCATGGCTCCCGGTGTTGCATTCATCGATATCTTAATGAGGAAAGGATACAGGTATTCAAAGTTTCAAAGTTAGATAAAAATCATCGAGCAATTCACTTTGATCTTTGTTCACCATCATCAACTATGATGACTGTTCGAAAGACGCCTCAATGACTTTGAATTTGAATGTGGCTATAACAGCGAAAGAAATACCATCCTCTTTTATACCGGCCTGATCCTTCTGACCACCCTCTGGCCAAAAAAGCGAAGATCGAAATGAACTCAGGCTATTGAATTTCCAATACGGCTAAAAGCGAGGAACACAACTGCTTTTGCACTTGAACATGAAAGTCCGTTTTTAAAATCACTTCTGCTTTCGCAGAACCTTCTCTTTCCTTCTTCAACTTAATAGCTGCCACACTTAAACGTATAGTATGTCGTTCCTAGGAAAGCAGCAAAAAAGATGATGACATTAGCCTGTCCTTACCGTTTTCGCACTTTTCTCCTGTAAATCCCTGTGGACACTCACAGGCATAGTTCTTCTCAGTGTATCCCAAAAGACACTTTTCATTGTTGTGGCATGGATTGTAACAGCAAGGATTCTGATGAGGTAAGATAATCATAATATCGAATTCAGTTCAGAGCACGAAGTTCCTTGGCTCAAAGTATGAGTCGCGAGATATTTGTCTTACTTTTGGTTTGCCTTCCCTGTTAACATATACTCAATCGTTTCCCAACACTGTAGTAGATTAAGATATCGATAATCGTTTTATAGGATTAGCCATGTCATTTCCACGTTTTGCGGCACTATTGGTGAGTGTAATTAGTTTCACATCCCATAAACGAATAACTTTGATGCGGGAAGTAAAAGCTGAGATAAAACTGAGATTTAGCCTGACAACCGTGAAAGCAAAACAATACCCACACCACTTCAGTTATGCTGAGAAGGGGTGAAATCTGACCCAATCGTTTCAATTAAAATGAGATACCTTTGCGCCTCTGTATGTCCAACCCTGTCTTGGCTTGAGATCTTTCGGGTTGTGGCAGTGGTCCGAATCACTCAGTTCACAGATGACGCTGCTGGAGATTTTCCGCTACCAATGTTGACGGACACACATTGTTTGCCATGAGACACCAATGTTCACATCCGTCTTTTCCAACAGTGAGATTCATAAACACGTGTCCTTCAAAGTATCGGCCCGTTTGTACTGGAAGAAGGTGGATGGTTCGACAAGAACGATCTACGAACAATGGCACAAGTCACTGACGCTTATCTAGTGCAAAGTTGCAATTTTACACAAGCAAATTAGGAAAGATGATTTGCAGACATCACTAACAGCCGAAGGTCACAAATATTGGCGGAATTAAGGAATAGGCGATAACTTTTCAACTTTCAACTTGGTTTGCATCATAAAATTAAACTTTCTTGACAATGTATTCCAGGCTGTGTTCATGATCCCAACAACCCGGCCGAAGCAGGCAGTTTTACCACTTCGAGCAACAAGTCTCGAAAACAAGCTATCATGAATCAGGGGTTCAATAGAAGCCGGTTAACGGCGGTATACCGCGCCTGCTTTGCCTCACACCGCGGCTAGTTTGCCTTGATTTTCACTAAAAAGGCTATCATAAACTTCTAAAACTGCCGTTTCAATGAGCTATCATGAACGGCTATTTCAGAAGTTATTGAAACCCCTGCATGAATTCTTCAAACAATCTAGAGATCTTCACAGTAAGTAAGAAAGCACGCAAGCAAGCAAGCAAGCAAAACTTTATAATTATCCCTAAAAGTTGATTTCCACAAGAGACGTGTGGTAACAATAAAACGAGCAAATCTAATAACTTAAAACTATTTACAATTATTTAAAGTTTCTTAATTTTTTGTTACTTACTATAAATTACCAGCTAATAATTCTATTCACTAAAAAATATTCGACTTTCTCCATAGCGGAGAGGAGCAAAAATCAGCTAAAGGTGTGCGCATTAATTTTATTATTAAAGATTGAAGGGTGTCAGATCCACCGTCGAAGTGTAGCAGAAAGCGAGTTCCACAATTTTGCTCCACTATAGGAAAAACGTTTTTTTTTTCGATATTCAGTTTTGGGTAGCGGTAACTGCAGTGAGGTGAAGGATTTCCTAAGTTTATGATGTGATATATCATTTACTTATGAAAAGATCAGTAAGGCATTAAGGAGCAACCCATGACTATTTTATTACAGTATCTTTGCCTTAGCCCGTTGAGTTTCTAGATTTTCCCAGCTAAGAGACCTAAAGTTCGGTGGCATTGAATAGATTCATTAATCAGTCGAGCTGATCTATTGGAAGTTTCTGGAGCCCATTAGAGAGCCCTTTCCCTAGGGTATCCCATACTTCACTTATAGTGTGGCTGGATTAAAGCATGATATATTGAAACTAGAGGGCCTCTCTCGACACACTCCTGAATTCGTCTCAAACCTCCTACTCCTGAACTAGATAATCTAGATAGATGCTGGTCGATTTCTTTGCCAAGAACCCTACTGTGGTAAACTGTTTAAGATTTTCCTCCTTTAATTTCAATACACCTTTGAGACTGTAAGTTTGTTCGCTTGTAGTTAGAACGGATTGCCATATATTCTGTTTTTGCTACATTTAGACTTAATTTCATTTACGCCTAAGAGAAGAAGAAAGAGGGCCAAGAATAGACCCTTGAGGAATACCACAGGTAATTTGTCTTTCAGATGACATCGTATCATTTAACTGCAAATAATTTTGACTTGAGTTGCTCCAAGTGCAGTGATACCATATAGTTCAAACTTGCGCAGCAGAATCTGTGATTGACGGCCGGTATAAAATGAACCGGCCATGCAATTCATGCTCGCGCGATGCCTTTGTAGGCTTCTGGAAGTTCGATAGGATCGTTCCCAGCGTTCGGGTCCAAAGTAGAGTTGCCAGGCTGCGAGGAAAAAGTCGCCCGCAGGTAATTAGCTTCGAAACCAACAACCTTGACGTTAGATACTTTTTTCCGTTACTTTGGTTATTATTGCGCAAGATATCGAGATCGGAAGAAAAGAAAGCAATGACCTTTGGCAATTTTCCAATCTTCAGGGAAGCGGCTCGAGGACGATGGCGTTTTGATATATATGTTAATGATGGAGAAATAGCATAAGTCGCAATTTTTCAAAAAAAGTCCAGAGAGTTTGTCAATGCCTGTGGGGTTTCCGAGTTTGAAAGACTCTTCAACGCTTGAGCTTTTTGCCGTTAGACACAAGCTTAAAGTGTGCCACAAAACTGGAGGGACATGGCTTCACATACTGCTCAAATGAAATAAATGAAACAGTACATTAACGAAAGACAATGATATTCACGTGACTTTAGAGTTTATGACACGTGATTGTTCTTGTAATCTCTTTTCAAAATCGTTTGGTCTCCAGAGCATTGAATAGGGAGCGTAAGCAACGACAACGGCGACGGCAACGAGAAACGTCATCTCAAAATATAAATTCGCGTTATTGTAATCGCTTCGTTAAATTTTCAACTTTTTAATGGACGGGGGTTGTGGTAGTTCCTCAAACCAGACGATGGTCAGGAACAACGCTCAATTTAGGGCAGAACATGAAAATTTAGCATCCAAGTAAGACGTTTTCCATAAAACCTAAATTTGGCTATTTGACGTTGTTAGTTTTGGCTGACGACGGCAATGAAATGGACAAAAGTGAAAAACACACGTGCAGGCGTGCAAAGCTATTGTTTTGGCCTACTAAATATGCAAATTTTTGACGTTCTCGTTGCCGTCGCCGTGTGTCGTTGCTTAAGCTCCCTATGATCTAATTTCCTACGGCGGAATGGCTTATGATGAATTGATGCC
>NW_027180185.1:67500-72601 GCF_036669925.1 Montipora capricornis | reverse complement strand
TGATAGCAAAGCAAAGTGAATTTATTACCTGGCCAACCGATGCAGAAGTTGCTGAAGTCAAGAACTTGTTTTATTGACATGGAGGCTTTCCTTGTGTAATCAGCTGCATTGATGGCACTCACATCAGAATACAAGCGCCAAACAAGCATGAGAACGCTTACGTAAATCGCAAGTGCTTCCACTCTATCAATGTTCAAGGAGTATGTAACCACGAAGGTCAGTACTAGTACAAGGGTATGTTTGCAAACAAAAGTACATGTATTTTACTTTTAACATGAAGTCCACAATACGGCTGACAATTTCTTACATGAAGTCAATAACAGGGAAAAGTTTATGTGATGAATTATGGGATAGTTGAGATCGATTCAATCACATTCTAAAAATTGTTTGGACAAAGATATGAAACAAAAACATGTATGTAAAAGTGGGTAAGACTTCTGCACAGCCCGGCTCACACACCAAGTTTGACTCAATATTTCATACAAACCATTTGATTGTTGCTTCAGGAGCCTTTTAGATACTGGTAATCGGCTGCTGGTTGCTTGCATGAAATGAAGTTTAGATGAACGACTGGAAACCGACGAAACCGTGAGAACAACTGGCAGACTGAGGGGTTTTTTTCCAATTCTACCAGTAATAATGTGTATTTGAGTGAGTTCATCTTTTCTTACCTTCACTGGCAAAATTACATTTTGTTCTGCAGCAGAAAAACTAAAGTGTGTTAAGTCATGAACCTACATCAATGCAGAATGTAAACTCAGAGAAGCAAGGGGTGAGAGTACGGAAAGAAGTGAAAATGTTGGTCAGTTTTTTTAGAGTGGGAACGACGGATAAATTTATTAAATGTAGCTAAAAATCCAAGCCAAGGGAAAAATACTTATTGAGCGACAAGAAATCTACTTCAATCTCACAAATCTAATGTGTAATGATAAAACACTTGCTTTAATCTTTAACATAGTCAAAGACTTTGCACTTGTACATGTATTAAATATTTCACTATAGGTTAAGCACTTCCCCAGTGCTTCAGGGGTACAGGTTGTTGGTAATTTCATCTCATCTCAGGTAATTTTTTTTGGTCTTTTAACATGTTAATGTATGCTAATAAAGATGAAACAAAAGAAAAATAAAAATTACCTGACATAAAAAAAAATTAACTACAACATACACATGTAACAAAAAGAATTAAAACAACAAACACCTTATCTGACTAAAACGTCATCAAACGACCAAATTGACATCAATGAACAGCCAATAAAACCAAAAAATGGCATGTCTTTTTCACTATTTACAATTGATGTACATTCAGGAAGGACATTGTATGTAAACCACAAACAATACAACCTCTCAGCATTTCTGCAGAAAAGAATTAAATGCCTTATCTCTTGAGCAAGTGTACTCAATCAAACTCCCATCTAGTTATTGTCCATATTCCCACTTTCCCCTCAAAAGGTTTACATTGATAGGTGGTGTAATGTTTATGCTCTATTCATATTTTCAAGATTTGCAGTATGCATAGTCTGTGTTTTTACATAAATAATGCGAGTCAGTCCTGTGCAGAATTATTATGAATCCAGTTAATAATCATCAGTTTCCAAATTACATGGAAATGAGGTAAGAACATAAATACATTTTTACTGTGAGTACAATTTACATTACATAACATGGGAATACAATAAAATACAATACATACTTAATTGACCGCTCCCCATAGGGGCTTTTCAGGGCCCATGAAACAAAATCAACGAAACAACAGAACACAACAACAACAACAACTGTTAAGAATCCCAACTGGCCGGAGGCATACCAGTCGGCTATTTAAAAGTGCAGCTGGGAAGTTGAACCAGGGACTACCAGGATCAAATTCAACGAGTGGTCAGAGCGGGTCTTGAACCCGGGATCTCCGGATCTCAAGGCAAGCGCCCTAACCACTGGGCCACACTGCCTCCAGTGGGAATCAAATGTCAGAGGAGTATTTATGGTTATTTGATGGGAAGTGTTGTGTAAAATGTAGAGACTGCTTATAAGACATAGTGTAAGAACAATTTGTAAGTATCAGATGCTCTAACCTATGACATGCGGACCGCTAAGGAAACAGACTTTTTTCACTTTTCCTGAAACTTTTGCATACTAAACACTGACTCACGACTCCCAGTAAAGTAATGTCGGCAATTCGTCTTTAATTCTATACTTGAACTTCAACTTTGGTCTAATGTTGAGCCTCAAACTTGCTACTCTTTGTTTAAGTTCAATGAAATTGTCCCCTTGAAATTTAGGTTAAGCTTATCATGATTATTATGGCATTTGTAATTTCTTGGAGCCTCAGAAAGCATGAATCGCTTGTTTTCTTCTTAGCTTTTTTCTTACACATACCAATTTTACAGCCTCTCCCTGTTTTGTTACCCTACAATACATTAGTTTAAGCAAAACATTCTTACATTCACGTGGAGTAAAAAGTGCAAAAATTTTCGCATATCACAGTAAAGTTAAAGCTTAATTACAGCAATGAGCAAGATGGGGTCACATTAGCTGTTATTTTTTTACTTTTTTGGTTGGTAATAACTGCTATTCATTCTCAAAAGAGGTAATTTCAATATTTTTCGAGCACTAAGCTACACAAATACCACACTTAATTCCAAAAGTCGGGTACTCAATGAGATTAGCCTGCATACTTAGGCTCCGATGAGATCAACTTTCGTGACCTACACGTTGAAAAAGCATTTAAGCGCTTGACAAAACAACACTGAAACAAGCGCTAATTATGATTAAAGGGCATCTGACGGAAAAAATCGTATATTTTTTTATCGTCGATTTGATTAGCCCTTAGTATAAATACTTGCTTTTTGCCGAAAGTTTGACTTCATAAGCAAAAGCGAATTAAATAGGAATTTTTTTCCACGATCGTTTGGCGGCCATTTTGAAAACGCTTTTGGTTGATGTCACGTGTGGTCATTACGTCATAAGTGTGTAAGAAGTGGAGCAGTCTGGTCAAATCCCTCGGTTTGCGTTGCGTACAAGTCGCAAACAAAACTTCTGTTGGATGCTGTCTAATAAAAATTAGCGGTGATGAGGCACAAACACGTTCATTATTTATCCTTTGTCGCATGTGTCAACCACGGATTAAATGAATTGACCGACGAAGGTCAAAACTTCTTAAAAGATAAATGTAAACATTGTAACATACATAATGCCATAGAAAGCCATAGTAGTAGTTTGCTATCAAAGTATAACGGCAGTAAAGCACGGATTGCTTAGACCATTAATTTTTTTACATCAACGAAGATCTAAGTTGTACATTCTGAAATGTTTTAGCAAAATATGAGACGACACATAAGCAAGCCGATCGGCTTTAATGATTGTGTCGATGGGACTATTGATTGAAGAGATGAACTTTTTATCGTGTCTTTAATTAAGCCGGCAAGGTGTAGCATTTAAAAATGGAAGACAGATATTTTCAATATAAATAATGTGAATTAATAAAAGCCCAAATAAACACAGTGAATGCAAACGAGTGATTGCGCGAAACAGATGAATGTATGTAAGTTTTTTATTGTCATGTGAGACGTGATATGTGGAAGTTTGGACGAGCGTTTTAATAACTGAAGCTTAAGTTACAACCCAGTTCAGAGGTTACAAGTGTCTCCGCGATGGACTCGGGAAATGAAAAGGCCGGTGATCCAAAGGGAAGCAAGAAAAAGAGAGACCCCGGGAAGCGCTGTGTAGTAATGTTTTGAAATAACACCAATGCGCAAAAGGTGAGTTTGCATCAATTTCCGAAAAATGACCGGCTACGGCAACAATGGATTCAGTTCGTGCTAACAAAAAGAGACGATAACTGGCAGCCAGGATCTGGGCACATCTGCAGTAACCATTTTTCTCCAGTATGCTACCACGGTATGGGGGCGAAATAGGCTGGGTTTGCTTCCAGACTTAAACTGAAGGATGACGCCGTGCCAACAATTCAAGTAAGTCCTACTGTCCAGCAACTTGACGAAGCACGGAGACTAAAAAGAAAGTTACCTCCTGCGAAAACGAAGGCGGACGAATCAAGTGACAGGGAGACACCAAAGCGGCGAAGTCGCGCTCTATCAAAGTTAACGGCAAATCGGGTACGTTTCTTTTACACAACACTCAACTTAACCCTCTAACTGATTAACAAAATTATGCCATGACAATGCGTGGAATGTGCTTTTAATCATTTCTGCCACTTGAGAACTTGTACTGATACTGATCCAAAGGTATTTTTCATGGCACAAAGCTTGTGGCACAGTTTGAGCAAATGCAAGAGACTGGGTCAGTCCATATGGAAAAGCCATCCAGAAGTGGTCATATTGATGACGAGAAAGCCCAAGCAGAACAGGTTCCTGGTTATAACCAAAGTGAGATGTTTTTTCCTTGCGCTGAATTGTTCAAGCAAAACAAAGGAACCCAAAAAGGACTTTGCCGTCCAATTTGTCGTAGTAAAGGTAATTAAACAAACTTGTTATATTAAACATCACATGGACTTTGAAATTATTCTATTATCAACCCGTTGAGATATCTTTGTTGTCTTATTGATCACTTCAGGTACTCAGGTATCCCCCAAAAAGAAGATTTTGGTTGACATGGGGTCGCAGTGCAACATAGCAAATCTTCCTCTCTTAACCCTCCTCAATGAGGATAAGAAAAGAAACACTCCCTATGATGCACACGAGGAACAACTTCAGCAAGAAATTGATGCCAGTCCCTTCGAAGACGTTGACGTTGACAATGAGGACTACACTCCATCTTTCGAATCAGAAGATGAGGAAAAGGAGGCAGAGGAGAAAGATTCAATCACAAAATCTGAGCAGTAAGACTAAAATTGAACTTTTCTTTGTTTGTGTCTATTATGCGAAGATGACTCAATTGTGCTATCTTTAGTGTTTCCACCGTTGAATGAGGAAATTATAGACATTTCGGGTTTCCAATTTTTTTTAAAATTTCATTCCTTGACGATAACACGTTTCCCTTAAACGGGAAAGTTTGAAATTGTATTTCCAAGTCTATGTCAGACATGCCCTTGAAAATGTTCATTCAATTGGTTTATTGTTACAACTTAGACCAAAAGAAGTTACCGACAGTG
>NW_027180185.1:52500-62500 GCF_036669925.1 Montipora capricornis | reverse complement strand
ATTGCATCGTTCTAGTTTGGTTTTAATTCGTTCACTCAGGTCCGTTACTCCAAAGTCCTCGTTACAATGAATATGCATGTACTTTTTCTTTGTTTGCACCCATTCTCAGCTAACAGGGACCATATTGATGTCACACGCTTTAGGCTTTTTTTAATTTTCGTATCTGACATTCTATATCATTGAAATGTGTTTTATTTTGATCTTAAACACGAACGGAAATACCCAGAGAAATTTCATTGAACTAGCTTTTCAGGTTACTCGCTGGTGAGTATTTATGTTATCCCATGTTGCTGAAAATAGCCTGTCACATGGAAGAAAATGTATTTTCAAATGACCTTTAAGCCAGTAAACACTTTAGACTTTCCATTGAAGATGTGCCCATTTTGTACATATTACAGATGTTTATAAATATAAGAGCTGTAAGCGTGACACTCTTTTTGCCTTCCGTGAATATTGTCAAGAGATGCTGTCCAATGATTTTGGGTAAATTACATTACCATATTTGCAGGGCAAGTGATTGACTGACAAATTTTGTATTCTGGTATGTTTATTACGATTTTTTATCCCTTTTGTCTTTCTGTTTTAATCACAGCAAACATATCAAGGGTCTATCCAAGCACCATGAAAAAATAAACAAACAAAAGGCTTTTGGGCAATTTGCACGTAAATTACGTTACTGAGATTGATTCTCATAATTTACCTACAGAATACAGCAAGTTGGTAACAGGTGTTCAAAATATATTTGCCTTCTAGGAACTCAAGAATTCATGTATCAGTTTTAATATTACTGTCATTATATAATCGCTAGACATAAATATTGAAGACAATGTAAATTACGTTACCATAACGTAATTTACCGGAAATAGCTTCAGCCGAGATTGTCACATGTGACTGAGGAATTTCGTTTAGTAAGTAGTGTGAGTTCAAACGTCAGAGTAAATTTACATAAGATGACGCGAGCAAAGCCCTTTCCAACCTTGTGCGACTCGTGCTCGCCGACTGCTTTATACTGGGAATCACCTGTGAATGAATGAATGAACAAATGCCCACACTTTGAGGTAAGTTAATTCAGATTAATTATGTTTTTCTTTTACCAAATGAGCTGTAGTTGTGGAAAACAGACAGAAAATGCTTGCAATCAGGTTAATAAATTGAAGACATTATCGGTAACGTAATTAACATTAAAATTAAGTTCACGATTAGGACAAAGAAGCCGCCTTCCAGGCTGCCAGATTGTCAAGTTTATCGAAAATATGGAATATAAGGTAAAATCTTCAACTGTTTCTTGCTTTTACAATGCTCTTATTGCACCCTTTTGTTTCGAATACTGTGATTAATACCCAGTCGGGCATTTAAACATTTACTCAAGAAGCGTGTTTAACATCATTCATACTGTAAGCTTTTCCTACAACAAAATTGGATCGCAAACTTACGGTAGAATGGTTAAACTCTTTGTTTACAGCCATGGCAAAGACAAGAGCAGAAATCCAGAAAGCAGACAGAGAACGAAAAAAGGCCAAAGAAGGTGTACATTACAAGCAAAGAGAAGTCAAACGGGTACAAAAATACTATCGAAGCTTATCTTTCAAAAAATGAATTACAAGAAAGACGGCAAGCAATTAAAGAAAGCGTTGCCAAACACAGAGAAGCAAAGCGTACGAGATTGTCAAGTAACGAGTCATTCTCAAATAGCAGCATACAGTCATCCTCAGAAGTCTCAAAAAGAAGATTAGTAATTAGTTTAGATTTCAACAAACCAAGGAAAAGGTCGCGGGCATTGAAAGCTGCTAAAAAGGAAATATCATCACTACAGCAGAGCGTAAGAAATTTAGAGAAGTCAAATCAACAAATGCGAAAAAGAAATCAAAGGCTTGTTAATCAAAGTAGTGGCGAACACACAGAAAGCAATGGGAACACGCCAAGGACCAGAACCAAAAAGCAGCTAAAAGAAGCAGGTCTGCACCCAAACAAAGATGGCGTCAGGAGCAGCTGCACATGACGTAGCTAAGGGCAAGCGAAGCTTTGCTAATGTCCCACAAACACCAGGACGCACATGTGCAAGCCCAAGCAAAAAGCAACCAAAAACGTTAGGGAAAGGCTAGGGATGAATCGCAAAATATTCATCCAGAGTTTATGGATGCTATCAAAAGAATCTTAGACGAGAAGCTTGATGAGCTCACCACTCGACTTACCTCCATGATGGATCAGAGAATAGCTGAACTAGAAAAGAAATTTGAAGGTGTAGAGCGACATATATCCGACGTTAAAGATGAATTCAACGATGCAATCAACCATGTTGAACGTGTTTTGCAAAAAGATGTCAACTTAACATGGGATTATGCTGTTCGTAATGAGCAATATTCTCGTAAGAGTAATATCAGATTGCTTGGCCTTGAAGAACATCCGGGTGAAAACTTAGAGACCAAATTCATTAATTGCATGCAGGAAAATATTGGAGAAGAGGTGAAGCCAGAGGAAATTGAGATAATTCATATAATCGGTAGCAGAAGACCAGCAGATCATGAAAATCAAAGGTCAACACAAAGCACAAAGCCTCGAGCTGTCATCATCAAACTGGTATCGAACAAAACAAAGATGCGTCTTTTAGACAAGCGACGGCAGCTTAAGGGAAAAAGGCTGGTCATCGTGGAAGATATGGCTCAAGATCTGGCTAAACGTTTGAAGGCGATCAAGGAGAAGCGTTCAGTTGAAAGCGCATGGTTTGCAAATGGCAAGATTAAATATAAGCTGAAGAATGATACTTGAGTGATGGAGCTGAAAGGTTGGATTGATCTACGTGATATTGAATGAAGAGAGTAAAGTAGATTCTATTGAAACTTAATCTAAACTTAAATTCATTTGTTTTTATTGTAATTGTGAAATAACTAGAGAGAGAATTTCTTGTGAAAAATGTGGTATAAAATTGTTGTAACTATTTAATTGATCAAGACGTACTTACAGCTGGATCTCTTAACTGTATCAACTGTTTACAACTGTCAATTCCGTTTACACAAATTGAAGATAATGATTTCAATGACCTATTTACACCGAATTCTAGAAGAGAGATGTTCCAGCAGGATTATGAAAAATTGAAGAGTATGGTATACGATCCGTTTAATCTAAACTCAGATATGCCTGACTTAGAATTTCATCAGCATCAAGGTATAATTGACAATATTGCAAAATCTGACTATTATCTCGAGGAAAAGTTTAAAAGCAAAATTTCCAATTGTCTTCCGGATAATTCCTCTTTTTCTGTATTCCATCTAAATGTACGAAGCTTGATGCCCAAATTGGATGATTTGCAACTGTACCTTGTAGAAATTACTCATAAATTTTCAGTAATTGGAATCAGTGAAACGTGGCTTAAAAATGACAATGAATCATTTGTCCATTTACCAGGTTACTCATTTGTTAATACCTAATAACAGGAAAACAAAGAATGGCGGGGAAGTAGGGATGTTTATTTTGTCAGCATTGAAATTTCGTGTTTGATATGACTTGAACTTGCAAAAAGATGATATTCTAGAGAGTATTTTTATAGAGACATTCCTTGAAGAAAATGAAAAAATTTTAATAGGGACGATTTACAAACCACCTAACAACAATTTTAATGACTTTGAAACAGAGTTGAAAACAATACTTCACAAAATTGATAAAGAAAACAAGACTTGTATACTAATTAATATTGATATCTTAAAATATGGTAGCAATGACTATGCAAACAGATTTCTTAATCAAATGTATAGCTCACAGTTTTATCCTGTCATAAACAGGCAAACAAGAATAACAACAAACTCAGCGTAGATAATTGACAACATATTTATTAATAATATTTTTGTGGACTGCTCAAGCGGTATTTTGATCAGTGATCTCTCAGATCACTTGCTTGTTTTTCAAATACTTTCTAGTTTAAAAATACCAAAACCTAAAATGATTTCCTGCAAGAAAAGAGAAGTAACTAAAGAAAATATAGATAAATTGCATAATGCAATTCAAAATATTAACTGGGAATACCTTGGGAACTTCAAGATGTTGATGATGCTTATTCCAATTTTCAAGAAACCTTTCTTAGCTTATATAATACATGTATTCCTGAAAAGAATTATTGTTAGAAGATTCTAAAACTAGTAACAAGCCTTGGATCGACCTCATAGATAGAATAATGTCCGCT
The DNA here is from genome assembly GCF_036669925.1 of Montipora capricornis. Classification (NCBI taxonomy): domain Eukaryota; kingdom Metazoa; phylum Cnidaria; class Anthozoa; order Scleractinia; family Acroporidae; genus Montipora; species Montipora capricornis. Next base: position 58,326 of record NW_027180185.1, on the reverse strand, counting down.
ATAGATAACAAAGAATTTGTAGTTGCGGTATTTCTAGATCTGTCAAAAGCTTTTGATACTGTTAATCATAATTTGCTACTTCAAAAGTTAGAATTTTATGGCATTAGAGGGATTGCATTGCACTCGTTTAGGATTTATGTAACTTTAACATATCAGTGCGTCAGATATAATAATGAACTATCATACAAAAAAGAAATAAAATGTGGAGTTCCTCAAGGCTCAGTCCTGGGTCCTCTACTGTTTTTAATCTACATTAATGATATATGTAACAATTCAAAACTCACAAAAATCTGGATACTTTGATAGCAAAAATAAATGAAGAATTAGAAAAAGTATCCATTTGGGTAAAATTAACCAAATTATCACTTAATCTCACGAAAACTAATTTCATGCTGTTTAAATCATCCAGGAAAAAAGTTGATCAGGAATTAAGAATTAAGATGAAAGACCATCAAGCTTTCGGCAACCGATGAGAACCACATGATAGGATCGAAACAGCGGTCTTGCCTGACCAAATAATATGTCACAGATCTTCCATCTAGAGTCGGGTTATCTTAATGCCTCGACAAAGAAGCGACCTAAAGACATCGGCATCAAATATCAAAAGAGCATCCACAAGAACGAACTAACTCCAGAGGTTCAAGGAGGACAGCTACTGACCATGGCCACAAACCAAAACACGCTGAAGAAGTCAGAAGAATGAGTGAAAGAATTTAAAAAAAACAAAATGAACCTGGGCCCGGGTCAAACATTTAAGAACAGAAGATCACTCGCTTCTACTGCCGATGAATATATCGGTCGAGCCTAGAATTAAATTGGCGCAAAAGTGAGACGCCATAAGGTCACATTCACATTACTGCTGAGAAAATCAACACCAAGAAACTAAAAACATTACTTTCAAGACCAACTATTTTCTTCGAAGAAAACGTATCACACAGCAGTATAGAGATTCAAATGTAAAGCCTCATAGGGCAAAAACCATTGCTAAATGAATACTACAGGAGCCGCCTAAAAGAGGCATCCATTCAAAAGAGCAAAATTATGACAAAGGCAACAGAAACCAGACCATGTACAAGGGAGTCGTGTAGGCCTGTCAACTCTTTTTAACACTTTACTCATGCTAAACACCATCTTCAAGAATCCGCCCATCCTATCGTACAGGCTAGTTAAAGCTAAGTTATGAAGGCTACATTCAATTACAACTAAATCATGCAGGGAGTCCGTATAGGCCTGTCACTAATTCAGCCACTGAAGGCTACATTCATCTACAACTAAATCACACAGGGAGTCCGGGCAGGCCTGTCACTAATCTTTATCCATTGCTGAGCTATTCCAGACAGGCCCCGTCCCGGTGTGAAACCACAAAGTTTAACATGTACAAATGTACTGCAAATGTCACGACAGCTCACACCACGCAAACAAAATCTTGGCCTTTTTTTCCAAGGCAAGGAAATAAAACACATAGTGCACATGCTTGGGTGTATATCTTCAGGCTCGAAAAACTGCTGTCATTCATACACGAATAAAGCCTTCAAAACAAGCACAACCTAGTTTCATAATAGAGCGGATCGAAAATACACCGCCGTGATTGGTTCCCCTCCATATGGAATGGGCCAATGATAATACATTTTCGATTCTCACTAACCGCTCTTGCACATATAAAAGGGTCACCCCTCACAACTTATGCAGGAATAGAACTACACTACTATTCCTACACATATTAATGTTGTCAGTAAATAGCAACTGAAGAGATTTGTACAGAATCGAAACCGCCGGTCTTGCTGGAGACCATACATATATTATCAAACACCATTTGATAATGACAGACAACATCCTACAGAAGTATCTCTCGCCATCGGCAGGATACGACAATGAAAACGACGACATCGATATACCCAAAACACCAGAGGGAAATACCTCAAAACGATGACCTTGATTTGCTATACAACAGCAAATATGAAATGGAGGATTCTGCAGATGAAAAGAGTCCCCCAACATCACAAAGTCCCCCAGCATCACAAATGGCACCAAGGCACAAAAGCTACTTCCAGAAGAAACAAGAGTACAGCCTGTCTAAAACGTCTGCTGAAAACCTAAGACCAAGCAGGAAACGAAAATATATGGACTTAGCCTCTTTAGAGACTAATATAAGAAAATCTAAGGATTCCATTAGGAAACTTGAAGAACACTTAAATAAGAAAACCTGTCCAAAATCCTTGCAATACTCGACAAGGGCTAACATCCCGCCGGATGACACTTTTCTCAAAGAAATAAAACAGATCAAGGAACAAGCAGAACAAGGCCTCATCAGCGTACTCACGTGCTACCACAAAGGGCACTTAGAAAGCCAAGAAAACAAATTTCAATAAGCAAAGCTCTTCAAAAACAGTAGCAAAACTGCCAGCACTCATGTAAATAGGTCGACGCGAGAACAGTCGCATTTGGCGAACACAGAAAACATTGTAAACTTCGATGTAAATAAGGTTGAAAAACTACAGCAAGATTTCAACGAGCTTAAACAAATATTGTACACACACGTGTTGCAGACTTCTTTAAACAATAAAGATAATGAGAAGTACAAAAGTCTCTTTCCTGAAAATCAAACCACTGTGAAGGGGCCTATAAAAAGTACAGGGATCAACACAAACATTAGACACAAACAGCGCCGAGCACACTTTACTCAAAAACGGATTGCTACGTAGAGAAAATCAAATGAGAGATTCATTAAAAACCTCTCCAATCTCCAACTAACTGACAACCAAGTCAATGTTATTTCCAAAGGGCTCAAATTTGTCCCGACACTGGTGACAGATGAGAAAAATATCAGACGCCAACTCTTGCAAGACTTTGAAGAATTTGTGAGACGAATGCGTCTACAATACATATTCCACGCAAAAAATACAGAACCGCACCCATTTCACGTAAAATCAGACTGAGTACCACCGGTGCAAAAGTCAGTTGCCCTTGAAAGCTACTTGGAAAGTGTCAAAATCCAACTTGCAGAGATCAAACCGTCAAACCCTAAAAACAATCTGTCACACAACGAATACAAAGCCCTTACAGAGCTTGTTAACAACACTGAGATCATTCTCAAAAAGGCAGATAAAGGAACAACAACTGTCATAATGAACAAGTGTGATAAAATAAAAGAAGCTCAAACTCATCTCAACAATAGAGAACATTATAAACCACTCAGAAACGCCATGGCGGAAGAAACATTACAAAGAGTTAATAAGCTTGTCACACGCCTTCACCAAAACAACTATATTGATGACATGACTAAAAAATGGTTTTCTCAAACACGCAATCCCCCTAGAATCCCAATATTCTATACGCTCACTAAAATCCACAAACAAAATCCGGTCAGTAGACCAATTATTTCAGGCTGCGAAGGCCCTACAGAAAGACTATCATCGTTTGTGGACAAATTACTACAGCCGATTGCGCAGTCACAGAAATCGTATCTTAAGGATACAACACACTTCATAAACTTTATAAAGAAGACAAAGGTCCCTCAAAATACTATTTTGGTGTCTATGGATGTAACAAGCTTGTATACAAACATACCGCAAAAGGAGGGTATTACAACAGTATGCAAAGCATACGAAAAATTTCACAACTACAACCCTCCCATTCCACCATCTCAAAGAAATGCTTTGCCTTATCCTTAAAGAGATATCATCCCAATTTATTGGAAAAAATTACCTCCAGACCCGCGGAATTGCAATGGGTACAAAAATGGCAGTTGCATTTGCCAACATCTTCATGGCGGAAATAGAAACAAAATTGATAAACCAAAGCAACACAAAACCAATAAAGTGGAAACGTTACATTGATGACATTTTCTCATTGTGGGATTCCAACATAAAGGAAATAAACCTGTTCATAAAACAAGCTAACAACTTCCACCCTACAATCAAATTCACAGCTGAAATCTCAGAGATAGAAATAACATTTCTCGACACAATCATGTCTAAAGGAGAAAGATTCAGAAACGAATCGATCCTTGACATCCGAACACATTAAAAGCCGACTGAACCCTTTCAGTACACACATTTTACCTCGAGCCACCCACCAGGCGTGAAAAAAGGTTTTATTAAAGGTGAAGCCCTTAGACTCCTTAGAACAAACTCTTCTGAAACAGCCTTTAATGACAGTATCACCAATTTTAAATCGCGCCTCATTGCGCGCGGCTATCCTCACAAGATGATACAAGTCAACTTCGCCGGAAGACAGTCGGCACTCCAACAAAAAGCAAAAGCACGGAAACAAATCTTGCCATTTGTCACAACATACCACCCATCGGTGGGTAACCTTAAAAATATACTCATGCTAAACTGGGACTTAATACAAAATCAGCCTTTGCTGAACACTATCTTCAAGAATCCGCCCATCCTATCGTACAGAAGAGGTAAATCTCTTTCAGACAGGCTAGTTAAAGCTAAGTTATTAAGGCTACATTCAATTACAACTAAATCATGCAGGGAGTCCGTATAGGCCTGTCACTAATCTTTATCCAAATTATCACTTAATCTCACAAAAACTAATTTCGTGCTGTTTAAATCATCCAGGAAAAAAGTTGATCAGGAATTAAGAATTAAGATAAAAGACCATTGTATTACTCAAGTACGAAGCACAAAATTTCTTGGTACAATAATTGATGAGCAATTAAAATGGACTGAACACATTAATTATATAGCGAACAAAATATCTAGGTTAAAAGGAATATTATGACAAGCAAGGTATTACATGACAAGATCTCTATTGAAATCACTTTATTACGCTTTAATTTACCCTCATATTTTTTATGGAAATGTTGTATGGGCTAATGCGTACCAGTCCCTTCTAGACAGGCTATATAAACTACAAAAGAAAATTGTACAAAGAATACAATCATAGCTCGATACCTTTCTTTGATGAATTAAAGATACTGAATGTATATCAAATTAATTATTACACCATTGTCATAATAACAAATCAATTCAAAAATAATCAATTGCCAAATTCTTTAAAGAGCATTTTCAAGACTAATGAAGTCGTGAATAACTATAGTACAACGAAAAAATTGCACAAGCCTCTAATTAAAACAAATCTTAGAAAATTAAGTATAAGTTATAAGGGAATAAGATATATATAATAACTTTCCAAGTGATCTAAAAAGAATCCAATGTCAATCATCTTTTAAACGAAAACTAAAAAATTAATCCTTACGAATCAAATATAGATATTCTAGATTTATACATTTCTTAATTTTAAATCGTAATACCAATTTGTATTTTCTTCTGATCTATCTGTTAACTGACTTCAGGCATATTTTATTATTGGCTATTATGTAATTAGCGCCGCTTCACTGAGGCTGCTTAGTTTATGGTTTTGCAAAACTTTTCGATTCAACTGTTATTAGAACGTTAATCTCAACTGAATTTCACCAACTACTATTTGCTAACAACCCCACGAAGCAAATCATGATTTGTTATTCGAGACATTTCCTACTTTCTCGCTGTATGGTTTGGAAACAGCTTGCAGTTGGTCTTCAAACTTCTCGCCATTGTTGGACACCAATTCACAAAGGTACTTTGGATTATTCTACCTGGGTCACTCTAAAGTCACTTGGTCTATTGCAACGCCAACGGGGTTGCCGTGGAGGAGAGTCTCTTACGAAGAAAATCAAAACTCATCCCATCAAATCTTACATTTCAAATTGAAATTCTGATCAATTAAATATTCAAAACTCTCTTCGTTCCACTTGGTCAACCTCCACTAGAACAAAAGACACAAAGCGTTCATTGATATACATTCAACCAACTCAGTCAACTAAATCAGCTA
>NW_027180185.1:15000-22500 GCF_036669925.1 Montipora capricornis | reverse complement strand
TCATTGTCCCCCGAAGAAGAACCAGAGATACGGTTCGAAAATTTGGGAAACCTTTTTAATTTTAGATCAGTTTTAAGCCCCTTTTTTAGCATTTTTATAAAATGCTACTAACTACTTAAGTTTGAAAATATTTTATTATTTACAGATGCCCACTTATTTTATGATTAGTCCAAATATGTTTAGACAAAAGACAAAACGTTGGTACTTCCATTTGATGCAACAAAAGACAAAATAAAAGTAAAGAGTTGAAAATCATGTCTCAGTGTTTTCTTTCGGTAATCCCATCGAACATTTATATAATCTGCATTTCCTTGCCCAAAGCTGCAAATGCACTAAGTACTCCTGGTAGTATAAAAGGCTGAAGAGTGTCAAACAAAGAGTTGCTGCAAGATCAGAAAGTTTACATGAGGTGACTTTTGTGTCTGTTTTTGCAAAACTTCTCACTTAGGGCCTGTTCTCACTTGTGAGTTGGATCAGTCTCGGATCGATCCACGCCGTAAGCATGCCAAATGTGAACATTTCCAAATGTGAAGCGATCTGAGACCAATGCAAAGTAGTGCACCAAGAAAGGTGGTCTCGGATCGATCCAATCTAGATTGATGTCAGATTGAGCCAAATAAGAACACAACAGGGCCAGAGATCAGTTCCCTTTGTAACTTGGCTTTTCTCCTTGAACGCCATTTTAAGCTGTGAGTGCAGAGGTTTTAGATGTTATTTTAGTGTAATGGCAAAAAGACGCGAAACTTGGAGCGAAAATGAAACAAAAGCACTGCTATCAGTGTGGGGTAGAGAGGAAATAATGGAAATGCTGAACAACACCCATAAAACTGCCAAGATCTATGAAAAGATCAGCAAGGAAATGTCAGTTCTTTGTTACCAGCGAGACTTAATCCAGTGCCGAACAAAGGTGAAACATTTAAAAACTGAGTACAAGAAATATAAAGATGCTTTTGGCCGCTCTGGAGCTGACAGGGGAAAGACTCCTAAGTATTGTAACCAAATGGATGTTTTTCTTGGTGATCAACCTGAGGCTACAGGACTTTCTATAGCTATTAACAAGTCGTCATCAAATGAAGGAAATAAATCTAAGAAAGCACGTGAAAAAGAAGGTTGGTATCATCATTTTTCACAGGAGCATAAGATCTCTGTGATAGCTTAGTCAATGAAAAAGTAAACTTCTTGATATTGACCCCCATCTTTGGAACATTAAAAAAATAATAAATATGAGGCTACCAAATTTTATAATGAATAACGGCTTGTAACAGAAAAGGAATAAGGAATATTTTGCGTTCGACAATTTGGAATAAAGAACTTTATGGTTTCCATTAAAGAATAACGAATATGCACATCTACAATAGCCTGGCAGACTTCGTTTACTATCTGGCACACAGTGCTTTTTCCGATACCAAATCTCCAACCAAGGGAACACAGATCTTCCCCAGTAGCAAGATGCCACAAACAGATGGCTAAACACTTTTCGACAGTTACGGATTTCCTGAATCTGGTATCCTTCCTCTTTATTGTATCGTTTAATTCATTGCAAATAAAGACAAAAGACTATTTTGCCTCCACCTCACAACGAATGAAACACACAGCTAATGGGCAAATAAGTTCATTTGGGGAGGGCCTGGCAAGAACCAACCCAAACATTACATGAATAAGAATCTACATAACTTGCTCAATAACTGTTTGTAGATGGGTATAAACTCCTGTCGTCGACCCCTTGTGCGAATTGTCCATGTGGACACTTGTGAAGAGTCCATCCTTAAAGCAGATCTCAACATATTACAATAGGTATTTGACGAGTGTTTCTTTAGATTGTCCACTACTCTGGACCAAAATCTCTCACATAAGCAAATGCGTGTCACAGAACAAAGAAACAAGCATGCAGCTAAAACATAGTCTGGTGGGTCCACAACTTTGGACCAATCCCTATATGCAAACAAAATTGTGCCGTTTAGGCTGGGATATCCACTACTTTTGGATGAAAATCATTACGTACAGACAAGTCACGCTAGTTAGGCAGGGGAGTCCACAACTTTGGACACAAATCCCCGTACACATATATATCCGGCCAGATAGGCTGGGGCGTCCACAATTTTGGACATAAATCCCCGTACAAAACATATGCGGCCAGTTAGGCTAGGGTGTCCACAACTTTGGAAAAAAACCCCATATAAAAACATAACACGCCGGTTAGGCTGGGGTGTCTGCTACTACAGAGCCAACAACCCCATATACAAACATTATATCATGCTAGTTAGGCTAGGGTGCCCACTACGTTGGACAAAAACCCTAAAAACGAGCACATTATGTCAGACAAGCTGAGTCGTTCACTAGACCTAAAATACAAAAATATTGTACAAGTATACAAGGCTAATTTAAAAGAGGATAATAATAATAATAATAATGATACAGGAGCTGAGCAACCACTTGCAATAGACGTGAGATTAGAACGGAGGCCATAAAAAACCCCTTGGGGAAAAAAGGCAGGAAATCTGGGTAGGAACCATTGCTCCAGCTCCGGCGGTTGGTAGCCTTTCCCACGGGGGCTTTAAAAAGGTAAGACAGCTGATAGTGCAGTAAAAATAAAACATCTTATACAACTAGAATGAAAAAAAGATTAAACGGAGCTCTGAACTGGGTTGATTCAGAGGCCTAGATGACTATCACGTGCTACACTTCCCCTGATATACAGTTTTCTCTCAACCCATGATGCACTGGCCTGGAGCCCAGGCTGTGTTGATTCCCGTCACAACAAAATAGTTATTTCGACCTTCTTCAAAAGCTCATTTGTCAGAAATAACATCTTTAGAGAGTTGAAAGTTCTCAAGCCAAAGTGTATCGTCTTTCTACTCGCTTACGGTTTCTTCCCAAAACTGGGTTTTCCCTCTACTTGGCTCAATCCAGAAGCGCCTCTCTTGGGCTTGATTGTGAAGGTAATCACACATCAAAACCACAAGCAGGGAAATTTTCCTCTGTAGTTGCCAAATGTAGCGAAGAATCATTCTGGTTCGTTTTCTTAACATGTTTTCCTGTTTCTTAAAGTTGTCCCTTGAGGTCATTGCGATAATAACCCCCGAAAGCACTTTAAACTCCTCGAACTCTGCCATTTTCAAGAGGGTTGTCTATTTAGACAACTGTGTGGGTGTCCTTAAACTATCCTCGAGAACTCAATCGACTCACGGTACAGACGCTAAATGTGAACTCTCCACGGAAATGGCCTCGGATCGGATTCAGATCAATCTAAACTAATCCGATCCTAAAATGAGCCAGGTGTGAATGGGCCCTTACTTTGATTAGTATTTGCTTAACTTTTTTAAACATGACAAAGATGAGCTGAGATTGTCTCTGCCAATCTAATTAGTCGATTTTTTAGAAAGCCCATTTAGCGCTTATCAGAAAAGTAATCTCTGGTAATTACAGGCAATTAAAATTATGGTTGGAATGTTAAAATCTGTTTCCGAAAACCTCGATTAACATTTACGAGATTCGAATTTAGATCTTAAAATCCGGATCTTCGGATTTCCAATCAAACACAAACCCAAAAACAAATGTTACGACAGATTTTGTTGATTGAAATCCTTACCCGACATGGATTTCCAATTAGCGAAGCTGGGACAAAATCTGTTGTCAAACATTGTGTTTGATTGGAAATCGAAAGATCCAGATTTTTAGACCTAAATCTGGATTTCCCAATGAAAAGCACTCTTGCTGATAAACTTATGATCATATTTATTGACCTGGTTAGGCCTATAAATCTTTTACAGCTTGTACATTTTGGAGCGCTTTTTAATACCGTAACTAATTAGGCTAATATTAGGACTCATAAACAGTGGTCAGGAAGGGAAACTACCCTTAGGAAAATTTGGAAACAGGATTAAATAAAATTTCTCTTCCATAAAAAGCAGAAAACAGATAGCTTCACATCTGCCAACAATGAAAAAAAGGATGCATTCCCTTACAAGTGACCTTTTAGGTGACCAAGATCAGCATTGTGGAATGCTGAGCAATTCTTCCAGCAAATAATTTAATACATTTAGTCGAAACTTTAAAAATTGAAGCGGTTTTCTGAAACACAAGGATTGACGAATGATGTCAAATTTTACCATTTTTTTAGACATTGAAACTTTGTTTTGAATCATTTTGAAATCAATGTTGCGGCCAGATGCATTTCTATAAAACGTGATTCTGCACAGCCTTGGAGTTTGACCTTAACATCAACGTCATTTTGTACCACTTCAAGCCATGGCCACAGTTTCCGTTCCGTTTTTCCACTGTATAACTACAATAACGATGAAACGTTTTACCTCAGTGACCACAAAATAATGTGATTGAAGAGGATTGAAGAATTATGTCACACCGCTTTTTCTTTTCAAACGTCGATTGCCCTTCAATTAATGATGAAATCTGATTTTGGTAACATTTTCTTTATTGCCATAAACGTTAATTTCTCATCTCGGGTCAGACAATTCCTGTGTAAAGTGAGAAAGCCTCAAAACGGTGAAACAGGGATCACATTATTTTATCCACTATATCCATTATTCTCACATTCTTGCCAAATAAATTTGTCTCTTACTAGCACGTACCTCCATCATCGCAAAAGGGTTTAGATAAAGCATAACAGTTGGGTCTCCTGTAAAAGTCTGTTGGGAAGACGAAAGCCATTTTGTCACAGCTAAAATTAATCAAATGGATGGTATCTAATTTTTAATATTTTAGCACTCATCAAACATAAATTGATTGATTAAAAAGTTCAATAACAGTGATTTCCGTTGTCAAACAATTTTGGTTGTTGCACCAGCACTTTCTATCAAACACTTTTGGTATCCGTTTTTTTTCTCCATTTATTAATTTTACATTTACATTGTATTACAAGATTTGAAGATGACGATGCTATTTGTGGAATAAAATATCAGGTTACAAGAATAAATGGAGAGGACAAGATATAGTGAAACTAACTACACGCCCTTGAGATTAAATTACAATTTCATTTAGGTTAGAAGAGAAAAAGAGAAAATATGAACTCTATAACTAAGAAAAACTATGAAAAATATATAAAGAGAGAAAAAGAGAAAGCACATACAAAGACACACACACACAAATATATTTATATATGTAAGATATATATGATAACATTCCAGAGTCGGTGTGGCGATGATTAATACTGAGCAAGATAATAGTTGAAAAGTGCTCTTTTGAACGATTTTTTAGTTGTCTTTTGAGGTATAGACAAGGGAACATCATTCCAATAAAAATATCATATAACTGTTGGGCAGATTTTTCTTATACTTATTCTACACCAACTAGGATTTAGGTGTTGCAGGGATGCACTTCTTGTATCATAATTATATTGCTCAGATACCAAGGCCAACGTGAAATTACAAGGAAAGGTTACGTTTATACAAACGTTGGCCGTGTAGCACTTATATTTTAAACAGAGTTAACTGAATAGAGTGTAATGTGAAGTGCTAGATTTCAATCCCATACGAACCATGTAAGCGTTAGCCCTACTGATAGAAATGGGCCCACACAAGGACAGAGAAAAACTCTGACCAGGGTGGGAATTGAACCCACGACCTTCGGGTTAAATCTCCGCTGCTCTACCGGCTGAGCTACAAGGTCAGACGGGAGCAGGCCGTGGGAACTGAAGATGTTAAAGTCACGGCAATAAATATGTACAAGTACAAGGAAAGGTTCGTTTATACAAACGTTGGCCGTGTAGCACTTATATTTTAAACAGAGGTAACTGAATAGAGTGTAATGTGAAGTGCTAAATTTCAATCCCATACCAACCATGTGAGCGTTAGCCCCACTGATGGAAATGGGTCCACACAAGGACAGAGAAAAACTCTGACCACAGTGGGAATTCTCTGTCCTTGTGTGGGCCCATTTATTGATGATAAAGATGGCTTTTTATCTACTAAGTGATCATAAATCAGACGGCAGGTATTTAGCTTAACAATGTCAGGGAATTTAATTAGGCCAAGGTTTACATAATGAGGCATAATATGATCTCGAAGTGCAACATTATTAACAACTCTTACAGCTTTGTTTTGCAGCTTTACCAATTGTGATACTGGAGCTTCCTAATTATTACCCCACAGAATGCAGCCGTAGTTTAAATAGGGGTTCACAAGTGCGTAGTAGATACTTATTAAAGACTGCGTTGTTACGTGTCCTTTCAGTTTTGTGATGATATTTACACTTTTTCAGATTTTACTACTAATATGGTCAATGTGACCATGCCAAGACAAAAAAGCAATCAATAACTAATCCTGCTCAAGCTATTGGTCGGCAATTTTTGGAGGAGGGTGTAAGTTAGAATTAACTATTTGTCTCGGTTGGAAAACTAGGTATTTTGTTTTACATAAACTCAGAGTTCACCTGTTTGAACAAAGCCGTTCACAAATTGCTGGCAATTCAGTTATGTTTTATTTCAATGATTTGAGATGAAATGAATGTTCTATGGACTGCTTCAAGAGCAATGGAAAATAACTGAGATCCTTGCAAAGGAACGGCATACCATAATCAAAGACTTGAAGCAGAGAGGGAAAAAAGACCACCTGATCAGCTGAGCACAAAGCCTAACCATGAGCCCCATGTGGGGCAGTTTCAACCACTGGTATTTCTTAACTGCTGCCTCTTGTCTCTGCCACGGTATCTCCCTCCACCTCTGTGCGCTCCAATAGTCTGCCAGAGCAAGTGCAAACACCTGACAGTGGAACCACCACTACAATCGATGCGAGCCTGCCAGTTTTCACTAACTCTTTATTGACCAACCATGTGTGTTCCAATACTTTTCAAGCGCTTTCTTCCATTTCTACTAGTTTGTCACCCTCAAGTCCTGTATGTTCATGCCCCCCAGATACAGCCCTTCCTCTACGGTCCCTTGCTTTAGAAACTCCAGTACATCTGATAAGTCATGCCCTGTACTAACCCCCCTCCACATTCCCCAAACAATGCTCCTTGTTTTTTTCCTGTGTATCACCCCCTTCTCCTGTGTGTTACAGTTTGCACAATTTATTGCCACCTATTTCTAATACTCAGTCCTTCACTATCAGTGACGGCTAAGATGCTCATCAGGTGTTGCCTATAATTTCAACTTTTTCTATCCCTACCCCTTTTTTTCCACTCCCTCACCAAGTGCTACCCCCATTATCAAGTGGGGAGACACCTCACACCTCTGTTATCAATATTGGCAATTTGTTGTATTGCATCATCGTTGTTGCTTCCAGTCTTCACTTGTAAGTCTTCTACTACCCCTCCAAGGTCCAGTGCCCCTTACAAGTTATCCCCTGTTTGCGCCTGTGTACCAGGTTTGTTTCAACCCAGTTCTATACCATTTCCCTGCATAACTGCTTCTTCCTTCACATTAACCTCTGAACCCCACCCATGGACAACAAGATGAACTGTTGCCAATCCATTTTTCACCACAACCTAGTCCTTCCTTGATGTGAGATGCAGTTTCCTTCTTTACCACCCCTTGTTCAATGTAAA
>NW_027180185.1:0-2500 GCF_036669925.1 Montipora capricornis | reverse complement strand
TCTACATTCCCTTTCAACGTTGACCAGATACGTAATAAGTTCAAAAAGTTGATTTCAGAGTGCAAGAAGCTGGCGTTGACCGTAAAGACAGCCACATGAATCACGAGAATTCAAAACGACAAAGGATATGGAACCTGGTTCGACCAGCTGTTTCCACTGATAAAAATCAAGAGACTCCTGTAATCCAGACTTGTCAGTTGAACCTTCTACCTGTCCAGCGTCGACAAAAGAAAATGAAAACACCCGAAAGAGGTCAAGTGGAGCTTTTGAAGTTTCTGATAATGAAGAAACATGAAACAGTGAGCCAGACAAGCCACTTTTTGTATCAATAAAGAAGGCTGCAGGAAAACGTAAAGCTAAGGATGAAACAGTTGATTCAGTTCTGGGAATAATGAATACTGTACTATAGAAAGATCCCGCTGAAGATCTCATAAATTTTTTTCAAGAAGAAAACGAGAAATCAAGAGAGCATGAACTAAAAATGATGCAGATGTTTATGGCTTCATCCAGGCCCCATTGCCATTACAGAATCAGCATTCAAGTCATGCATATGGCTCATTCATCCCTCCTTATGCTGCTACTACAGGGATGGAAACAAACCCTAGTTATGGTTTCCCATCATGTTCCAGTGTGTCAGCAAACCAATGCTCACCACATGAAGGCTTACCTTATTACCCTGATGAACCAAGTTATCAGCAGCTATAAAACCATCTGATTTAAAGCACATTTTTGGCAGAGTCCATGTTAATGCAGTTTTCATCTTGAGTTGAACATTTTTTGCTCTCATGTTGATATTAAAGGGGGGTGGGGACTTGTAGATAAAAGTGATGGAGAGATATAAATCATCATGTTCCAGTATGTTTTCCTAAATTGGCCACTTTTTAAGTTTTAAACATTTTGGTTAGGTTTTATTGAAACAGCAATTTTTGTAAACAAATTGATGATGTGTAATGCACAGTATTTCTTAGGGTACAGGTGAGGTTTTCGAGGGTAGGTGTAATGGCTTTAGCTGTTAGTGCCCATCAACATCACTTTTTTTTTTCTCTGAGTAGTCTTCCCTACCCCTCCCTGGAGTTGATAATAGACCTTTAAAGAAAAATCTAGTTTGAAAATATTACTTTGTTACAAAACAGCATACATTGACTTGTGTTAACAAATTGTCTACTTTTCACTGAATGCTGTTAATGTGGAGTGTAGACCAAAGTAGGTTAACAAGGTGTTCTAATTTACATCTCTAGACTACAACCTTGAGCATTGTTTTTCTTTGCCCTGGTTCAATAGAAATTGTATATTTATTACTTTTTACCTTGAATCTATCTGAATTGGAACAACATTGAGGGATATCAACTTGGTCCATTGTTAATTTGATTGTATATAATTTTCATTATTGATAATTACTTTCTGTTGTGTTTTAAAATTAAAAAAGGAAACTTTAGAAAAAATTAACAAAACATCATTTATTATGGAAATAGGTGAAAGTAGTGAAACACATCTATGTAGGAGGTTAAACAGATCATTACACAAATTTACTGTTTGTTTACTCTACTATTGCAGCTACCCATCACAGGAAACTTTTGGTAATTCCCAATTGGGAATTCTATGGGAAAATTACCCATGGTTGGGAAAAACCTGTGACATGAAATTCCATATTTGGAATATTTTTGGGATGTTGTTGATTCCCAAGATACGATTATTGGGATTTTTAAGGGAAAAAGTGTAACTTTCTCCTTTTCCCCAATACTGTGAATGCTATGGGAATATTTTCCCATCATTTTCCCTAGGTTGATAATAACATGGGCATATTTTCCCATATTGTTCCCAAGTTTGAGAATAATATGACACTGCTTTCCCATAACATTCCCACCGTTCAGAATAGGATGGGAAATTTTCCCATACCATTTCCAAGGTTGAGAATAACCTGTAAATATTTTCCCATACCATTCCCAAAGTTGAGAATAACGTGGGAATATTTTCCCATACCACTCCCAAAGTTGAGAATAACATGGGAATATTTTCCCATACTACTTCCAAAGTTAAGAATAAGATGGGAATATTTTTCCCATACCATTCCCAAAGTTGAGAATAACATGAGAATATTTTCCCAAACCATTCCCAAAGTTGAGAATAACATGAGAATATTTTCCCATACCATTCCTAAAGTCGAGAATAACATGGGAATATTTTCCCATACCATTCCCAAAGTTGAGAATAACATGAGAATATTTTCCCATACCATTCCCAAAGTCGAGAATAACATGGGAATATTTTCCCACACCACTCCCAAAGTTGAGAATAACATGGGAATATTTCCCCATACCACTCCCAAAGTTGAGAATAACATGAGAATAGTTTCCCATACCATTCCCAAAGTTGAGAATAACGTGGGAATATTTTCCCATACCATTCCCAAAGTTGAGAATAACATGGGAATATTTTCCCTTACCATTCCCAAAGTTGAGAATAAATATATGTTATTCACCGGCTGGGAGGTCCGTATTGG
>NW_027180184.1:0-18094 GCF_036669925.1 Montipora capricornis | reverse complement strand
TCTAACGAATCCTGGAAGTCTATATACCAATTTTTAATATCACTCGAGATATGCCAACTGTCATTACAAATTAATAAGGCTATTAACCTCTATGAATAAGAAAAGTTTTCCCTTCAGGAAGTGTTAAATTCAATGCCCCGCGATAAACTGAAGATATTGATGGTAGTAAACTCAGGCTAAGGATTGGAGCAGTTACAACGAAGACAACTCAACGAACGCTTCGCCCGAAATACGGATATTTATAATCACGGCTGTTTTGCGCTAAATTTTGTGCTATTGGCCGACGGAAGTACGCCGGACTTGTAAATAAAGAGAATGAAAGATTGCCTGTCGGTCGGGTCACGGTGTCGTGAAGATCCTAAAAAAACTGATTTAGCATTCCAGTGGGGCTGAAAATTTCCGATGTGCGAAATAGATCCCAAAGAAAGGTGGCTGTTGCCCGTTTGAGAAACAGGTTTGCTTGTGTTGACTACAACCAAAGGCGGGGACCGGCGATGTTGTTTAACTTGTTGGGCCAAGCAGCCTGGCCGAGGGTCGAAAAGGAGCGGCTTCATTGGGAATTCATTAGGTAAGATAAGTATGCTTTCTATAGAATAACACATTGTTTTTTTGGACGGGGGGTTTTCTGAAACAATGAAATGGCGAAATCACGCGGAAAGCTTAGACAAACGCTTACGTCTAGTCTTTAAGTAAAGAGCTTTTAAAACAAAGAGATATCAGAGTGTTGTACAATTGTAAACAGTCGAGTATCAAAGGTTAGTAGAATTTGTCTTATATCTAGGATATTTTGCCATTAAGCATTTATTGGCCGATAAAATTGTTGGCTCGTCCTTGGCTTAATCCTACCACCAGGACATTGTCAGACAATGTATATTGTACTTAATGTGGCCACATTTTTGGTCGATGAGCTAATTAATGCGAACTGGGTTATTAATTATGGTCCTGTTTAAGCGATGTGCGGGACTAGAGGTTTTCGCAAAAAAAATAATATTGAAGATAAGCTCTATTTGCAAATAGTGAACTCGACCGCTTTATCTTGTGCAAATTTGCTACATAGCTCAATCTGTCCTCTTTTTGTTAGCTTCTTTTCTCCCCTTATTGAAAGATAATTGCAAAAATATTTCGTTGACAATACAATACGGTTGTTGCTAAACCAAGCACTTGTCTACAAAAGTTAGAAAACTACACGGTTTTTACGGTGTTATGACCCAGATAACGGATTTCAAAAAGGTTGGAGATTTTAAAATCGTGGGTTGCGTGATGGCAGCGTGAAATTAACATCCTCCAGCGTCAAAATGTCTGTATCAATACCAAAACAATGAAAATAAATGTAATAAATTTATTTGGCTACAGAATAGTTTCTTTGATCTTTCATGTCGTTGCTGTCTGTAACTGTCACGCGAAAAAAAAAATACCATTTCAACGATTTTTATATTGGATTTAGGTCTTCGCTCTAAACGGAGTTATAATTGCTTTACATTTTGGTCTGTCTAGAAAGTAAGGTTAACTGAGGTGACCTTAACAAGTCTCATGTAATGTCTATATGTAATTAGTAAGACGAAGTGTCTTGGAGCGGCGAAAAATAAAGATGACCGGGGGGCCTTCAAGTGCACTTATAAACAAGGGTTCGAAACTATCAAGACCTAAAACAGACAGGTGGCCAGCTTAGAAAGAAATGTACGGAGACGACTATTCGTTGATCAACGATTAAAAATTAAATCCCCATATTTAAATCCCTACAGACTAAAGTCTGAACTTGCGATCAAAAGGCAAGCTCTTGGCATTGAATAGCTATATTCCAAAGTTTGCTAAGTTTATAAAACTGAAAATTTCACCAGCTACGGTTTGCCATTAGTATTGTGTCTACATTACCTTGTGCATAAACATCGTCCGCGGATTATAACTTGCAGCAAATTTGAACTTTCCAAGAACAATACAACAATTAAAATTTCCGTTATAGGAAAGTCACAAACACACATATAATAACAAGTTCCAGAAATTTCTCTGGGAACTTTTGCCACTTCTCACCACACACGCGACACCAGCCTGTAATGTCTTTCTCTAGGGACTTCAAAATTCCTTTCCAGCCTCCGATCGTCCAACAACGCAGAATCCCCGGTCTTACAAGGCGGCCTTGCTAACTAAGGTGAAAACACTCGAGTCGCAAAAGAGGAAAAAATTAAAGCATAGGTTTCCGACGCGTATGGAGTTATGCCAATCCGCTTTAAGATTAAAAAATTTTCGCGTGTTGTCGGCTACAAAAGAGCTTGCTGGGACTGAGTCTGTAGAAAAGCGATAGAAAGCTCTTCGGGCAAAAGTAGCTTTTTGGTTTCTTCCGAGAAAGAGGTTCTTTCCGGCGCGAACACTACTTACTGTTACTCGATGGGAGGACCTATGACTAGGATGTGTACACAATAACACAAGCCGATAAATGACGAATTAAAGAAACGTAGGGGAAAAAAAAAACAACACCGCTTCCACAAAGCCGGCACGCAACGACGACGCAACAACATGACCAAAGACACGTTTTTATTTGTTTTTATTTTGGGGACGCTGGTTTTTTTAAGAGCGTCGCGAATCGCTCAAATTTCCATGACACTACTTGTAAAACAACTTGTTGTCAACTGAACGACAACAAACCGCAGAACAAATAAAAAAGCCGAGGCATGGTATGACAAATGTAGACTAGAAGTGGAACTGCTGATGATGAAATCTGTCGAGCAGGTGTAGAAGATGCCACTTATTGGAGCAGTTTGATATGCAAGAGTAGAGAAACAGGTGTCGGTGGCCTGATAACTGCGAAGAGTCCATAGCTTCACTTAAGAACACGTTTGTCATCACGTCTAAATAAGTTTGCTAAAATGCTCACAAATGCCCCCTCGCTGGGATGACATCAATGGAAAATAAAGGCATATTAAAGAATTAATCTCAATTATTTCTTTGTTCTTAAGAAGCTGAATTTGTTATTTGTTAGGTTTGCCTCAAATCCAGCGGCAAAGGTGTCTCAATTGACGGCGATGTTAAATTGGCAAGTCGACCTTAAATGGAGGAGACCTGGGCCAGTCGCGCAACTGTTCACCGTGACTTTGAAATGACCGATTACGCAAAATCCTAAAAATTCAACATTTTCAAATTGAAGAGACCCCGAAGATTAAGGAATGAGTTATCATCGGAGGACTGGCTTGATTTGTTTCCTTTATTTTTTTTCGGAGTTGCTTTAAGTCTCAAGGACGGCACAATATCCGCCAATGACCTTCCCATAACCGTTTGATCACTCGCTTCAGGGATGATTTGCCCAATCGCGATCAGACCGCCAACCGGATGGGATAAACGGCAAAAAATAAAACAGACTCTTTGAGCAATTCGACGGAATTTTATTATGATCCCACAGGTGCAGTTTCATGCACGGGACAAAGGATTTTTGTTCTACGCGCGGGCATTTCTACTGGTGAACCAAGACCTATAGCACTCGCGTGTTTGGTTGTAACGTAATCGAAAGCCCGTTGGAACGGGTACCCCCTCCAATATAAAACAACATATGAGAAGGACCAGCCGCGTGCTCTGAGGTTAAACAAGTCGCGCTTTGCCGAACATAGCACGTGTCCTGTATAAGACCATTTACTTCGCAGCACATAAAAACAGCGAAAGGACCATCAGGTAAATGAAGAATTGTAGACAGTTTTTTTGCCACTGGGCGGTTGCTCATCTTAGAGCCTCGAACTTCCATTTTCTTGAGTGAGACGCAGCTAGCGAGATATTGCAAAGTCCGTACCTTAAAGCCTTCTTAATAACATCTTTTTAGCAAATCCTACGTCCATTCTCAAGAAGCCAGACAAGGACAGAAATCAAAAAAAACTGAACTTAAAATGCAAAAAAGCATTTCGTGTACTGAAGAGAAGATCCTTGAGTCGGCTCAAGCTCAAGACTCACCACGACGACGGAAATGGGACTAAATAGGTTTGGGTAGGTTCTTTGTTACGATTTCCGCAAATTGACTTCTCCTTTTTACTTTAATTAAATGCACGTACCTGACTTCCCTTTTCGTTCTTATCTGGTATTGAAATGGGTGTACTGTTTAATTGTTCCTTCTCAAGCACTCCGAATAAGTGTTTATATTCTTTGAAAAACAGCATTGAGTTAGCAAGCCGAAGAAAAGAATTTGCAAATATTTCAAAAAAACTGGACACAGGGAAAAGCTAACGTATTTTGGTTGATATTACAACAAATTTTAATAAGCAAAGACAAGCTAATACTAGCAAAGAGCTCACTGCGATTTATATTGGTGCCGGTAAAGAGCTATAGATGATGACAAAACGGAAAACGGTAGCTGCAGATTCGTGTCGAGTATAAGGGTGTCGACCAAAAAATCGAAGGGATTCTCAACGAGCTAAATGAAGAAAACAAAAAGATTGACTCTTTTTTCAAGGCCGTACCAAAGTAACTCAAGCCATTATTTGAACGCACAATGTACAAAAGAATAAAGACGGGAAGAATGATCTGAAACGCGCCAGAAGATGCCACCCAGGGGAACGCACAGCAGGTGATAATAAACAGATGCAGGACGCCGAAACTACCAGAACAAATCTCCTCATATCGTCCGAAAGACCAAAGTGATGGGTTTACCGATGCGGAGAGTCAGATACCTTTGAAGTACACAGCTGAAGACCATTCCCTACTGTTTACAGCCCTTATCCCATTTGGGGCAAGTCCTGGTGCGGCCAACCCATTTCAAGAGAGGCTTTCAGGCATATTTAATAACGTTCAAGATCATTGTAGATATATTGCATGCCACAGCTTTTAGGAACGCGAGAGAAATCCAAATGGGGTTCAAACTTAAACAATCCTCATCAAACAGTGCGTAATTCTGAAATTTTTAAGAGTGGAAATACCATTCGCAGCTCCTCCAGAGGTAATCTTAACCTAACCCAAACAAGGGAGCCCCTCTCGTTGCGATCAGTGTGTGGCAAAATTTTAAAACAAAATACACCTTGGCGATTAATCTAAAATGCCAACATCATACGATTGCGCGGCCTGTTTGTGTGCAATACCTGCGGGAAGGGTTTGCGCGTATCCTCCACGCTGTGCAGGCCTTAACCTCATTCACACCAAGGAAACAAACCCTATTAAATGCACCGTTTGCTTTATAAAAGCGTTCAACCGTTCGTCCAAGCTCAAAAACAAACTTGCGAACCCACAGCATCGAAGAAGGAATTTGTTTGTGAGCAGTGCGGGAAAGGTTTTTTGTCACCAAAAGGGTCAATTTTGCGAAATCACATTCTGATCTCACACAGGCGAGAAGGCCGTTATAAGTGCACGTTGTGCCAAAAGGCTTTCAACAAACTATCGAATCTAAAAGTTCCACATGAACGTTCATGCAGAGCAAAATTCAGGACATATCGCTGTGGTGTCTGCAAAGTTTCGTTTTCTCGAAGATGCGACTTGAGAAGGCACTACAGAGCGCTCAGTCACAAAAAGAAAGCGAATATTGATTCTACTGGGACAGGTTCATGGGCTTCGATTTTACCACGATCACGGACCATTGTGCATAATGTCCCGTCTAGACATGTTACCTTTCGGTTGATAGTGACTATACGGATTTTCCGGTTCGTACTATCTTAAGAAGAATTAGTGTGACACGGAATAGTTTAAAATTAATAAGCCCGTAATTTCGATTTGCATTCATTTCTGAGGAAGGAGAAACAAGCAAACTTTGAGAAAACCAACACGATAATTTTAAAAATCAATGTCAGTACAACTGATTACTGACTTCCACCATGTTTTTCCGAAAAGTAATTTTAGATTAATTATCCTCTTAAGAAAACAGGCGGATTTTTTGGTGCAACTACACTTCGAAGAAACACATTTCAATTGATGCTGAAATGCAGTCGCTTTAAGACTTATATGCCAAATGTAGCTTTTGTACCCTAAAACAAAAAGTCTGGACTACGAGCTTACGCCGCGAAGATAGCCTCAGGCGGATGTGCGTGCGCGTGTTTACTAAATCTTGTTTTTGTTACACTCCAACGCACCAGAGTACCTTGAGTATAAGTCCCTAACCAAGCTTAATTGAAAACATCGGAGGTTCGTAGAGTTCTAACAGTGAGTCTTTACAGAAGTAATGATTCATGCATTACCATCGGTCTTCGTATCAGTCCAATTCCCCGTTTCCAACGTTTCATTTCTAACTAAAAGTGCATGTTAGCAAATAGAAAACACATTGTTCCACAGGACATCTGGTGGCAAAAGTCGGTGAAGTTGTAGTTCAGGCTCTCGTACTCAGTGCTAATGATTATTTTGAGTGTGTTGAAAATTAATTAAAAGTCCTTGTAAGGAGTTTCCCTTAAAGAATGTACAAGGAAACCTGAAGGTATATCGCTAAAATAAGTACTCTGAGAATTATCATTCTTTGTAGGTGGAAAGTTATCGTCAAAGACCGATAACTAGAGATGATTAGCTTGGTATTATAAAGGCTATTGTGTGTAACATAGTTTAATATCAGAAAATAAATTTAAATAAAAGTCCCTGTAGACGTTACAAAAGTGGTGTTTTGACCTGTACATATTCTCATTGTTTACATTGTTTGTACAAATATCAAGCAAAATGCGAAGAAAGAACTTGAAGGCGCTAGTAGAAAATTGGTTTAACGTTACTAAGTTTAGTTTCAATTCACCAAACAATTATGCACACCCTCATGTTTAAAAAAGACCATAAAGTTAAAAAAGTCATCGTGGCATGCGAGCAATTTACTGGACGAAAAAAATAAAGGTATGGTTACGTTCGACAGAAGAGAACGCTGTACGATTTTTCCGTGCGTTTTTATCGAGATCCTATCGGCGTAGTTTTTTGATGACATTGTCCTCGATGCCACTTGATTTCGAGAGGTTTCGATGAAATGGCTAGCAGACTGGCTGGCATTTCGCCTCGAACGGTTTGGCCATACAAGGGACCGCAAGGGTCTCCTCACATTGGAACAGAGCTGATTCTATGTGTGGTCGCGGTTTTCTCCTCGCTGTTTTAAGATTTTTAGTGTTCGCCAAGGTGAGTGTTGAATTTGTGTCGATTTGTTCAAAAGTATCTCCAGCCAATATGAGTGATTACTACGTAAGAGAACATCAAGAAGGTGTTGCTTGGGTGAGTTTTCTGAGGAAACAGAAGCAGGAATTCACACCGTCCACAAGTCGGAGTTGCAATGTGTTGACCTCGTTAGCTTTTCACAGCAAATTGTGACACCAGACCAATATATTCCTTTGGTCATCACCATTGATAAGATGGATAGCTAACTATTTCAAAGTTGCTCAGTTATGGATTTTCTAAATTACGGGTTTCTTACCAAAGACACCACACACACAAATTACACACACATTGAATATAGCTGGGCTTCCTGCGGGTCAAATTCCCGCGCGTTCATACGATGCCCTGTAAAAGATTTATGTCTCGTAAGGTCATTGAAACGGTCAGGACTTCGTTAAATGACTATTGCCGATTCAAAAAAGGCAGTACAATGCATATTGCGCCTACGAAAAGCCAATGAATTCTCGGCCTTTTGGCTGAACCAAGTATTCATTGTCAAACCATTGGCACCCCGGTTACTTTTCTCAGGAATCTGATGATGATAGCCATACACGGTAAACCCGTTACCGGCTCGCAAGGGCCACTCTAGAGCCCAAATTTACTTTTTCTCGTAGTTGATAGTTGTGTTTCTGCACTAGTTTTCACGTATTTTATCTAAACTTTCCAGGCAAACTTTGCCGATAAATTGTGGGGTGCAGTTTTCCTTTCAGATTGGTGATTGTGCAGTCGTCCCATTTGTCAAAGAATTTTTAGGCTAAACACCTGGGCCACCGCGAATTTATGGAACCTTTTAAAAAAAAATCGGTCTTTCGCCTTGACCTGACACCTTTGCGCTTTCACAAGTCTTACGGGACAAGATATTTGCTGTCGAGTAGTTTGCCTTCAACCCACCGCGAAAACCTTTTGTTTACACCAAGGAGTGAGCAGAAGACATGCACGATTTATCGGCGATTTGCATTGATCTGCACGTTTGTGTTTGACAAACTCTCATTTGGAACTTTTGACAATACCTTGACCATTGAAAATTTTTGATTGCATTGTGGGCGCACAAATTCCCGGGCTTGACATTTCGTATGTATAGGAGACATTGTTTTTGTTATCTACCTGTTTAATTAAGGGACTCCGTATACACTGTGGTTGATTCTCCATGGGTATTGTACCTTTATGTATATAAAACGGAATGTAGAAAGAAAGGTTTTTCGAGGGAGGAAAATATTAATCTAAGTTACTCCCAAAAAGAGTAGACCATGTGGAGAAACTGAAACAAGTTGCTCTTACTGATCCTGTCCTGGAGCTTAAGAAATCATTTGCTGGGATCTCTTTAGTTCAAAACCAAAATTTAAGATCTGACCAATATTACAAATCGATATTTCTTAATAAAACATTGATGTTTGCACTTTTGCCAAAACCCCAAGATGTGCTAGTTCTCCTTCGGTGCTGAAAAATGTCAGCGTACGTTAAAGTACTTTTAATCGTCACCTCCTTGTAATATCTAATATCAAATTACATTTCCCATTTCGCGCGAGTCCCGCCGCTTGTATAAAAAAATTCCCAGCTCTTTGACACCGAACTTATCTATACCGCGTCTTTCCGGTGAATTCATGAAGTCCAGTGATTTCTCCAAACTGAAGAGAGAAGAAAAAAATATCGAGGCTGTGAATGACAGCAAAGTTAAAAACATTTGAAAGTTCACGATTCTTTCGACGACACTGACCGGAATTTCCCGAATCAGGATTTGACAGCAGGTACCCCCGGCGAAAGATCTTAAGGACGCTGACGTCATCAAAAGGAAGTACGTGTTTTTAAACGTTTTAGGCGATAGCGCAAGGCTGTTCGATCTTCTTGACAATACGTGAAAAGATCCACTGACTGAATTGGGAGTAACTGCATGGAGTTCACAAAACGAGACATATTAAAACTTTGCATGTGAGTGTTCAGTTTTTTCATACAAGTCATTAATTTCAAATTATCTAGTCTGCAGGGGTTGCAGACGATTGGGCCCAGACCAAGTACATTAATTGAAAGCGCAAGCGAGAAGACCTATTGTCAGCTGAAAAGATATAATAAGATATAGAGGTAAGGCCCCCAGAAGAAAATTTACTGAATTTAAAACCAACTCCCGTATCTCTACCCTTTAACCTTACTAAAGTTGGAAATAGGCGATAGAAAAAACACGTTTGTTTCTCCAAGTAGGCATATCTCTAAAGGTTTGCAATGTGTTTATAAACGGAAATTACGCAACCACGAACAAAAAAGAGTGGTTAAATATGGAAAGATAAGAAGAAAGGAAGATCTGGAGACTTTGAAGGGAATTAGGTGATGCGTGATTGTCGCCCCCAAAAACAAACATATTTAATAAAAACATATTCTTTTTGTAAGAAATCCGGACAAGGAAGGACTCAGTCAAACAAGGACTTTTTTAAAAGAGATATTGATCTCATATTCGCTCACACTTAACTTTAAGGTCTAAAGGTGCAAACCTTTACATAACGGAATATCACTAAAGAACATGATTATATGGTTTCGTTTTTAGGCCTTTGAAGCAGTTTGGACAGCAAGGTGAAATGTACAAAACGAATCCTCGTCCTTGAAGACAAAGAAAAAAGAGACCATGTAATATCGAAACATTGGTAGGTTTTGCGTAGATGAGCCGTCAACTATGCTAATATACTTGTTTCCCGCCCACATCTCACTGACACATGCAGTACATTTACACGAAAAAGGTTCTCTCAATCAACTGGAATTGCAGGTGAGATCAGCAAAAACAACCTTCCCGGAGAGATGCCCCGCACTTATCAGTGTTTAAGTAACGGCTAGATAGGGGAGTAATTTAAAGAAAGTCTGACTAATGCCACAACTAGAAAAGGAGAATTCAGTGCAAAAAATGTAACGATTTGAAAAGAGATGGCGTGAAAAAAAAAATATTGGAAGTTTTATGCCTGATGACATTGTGACTATTCACCTCTGACGCCAAAACGAACAAGGGCTGGCCGTCTTCTCTTCGGTTACCGAGGAGCACATTTATCGATAAACTCGGCTGCGTATGGAACTTGTGTAGGTACATTACTCGAAAACAACTTTTCCTCTCATTGTTGGGCTAAAAAAAAAAAAGTTCTGGTGGAAATCCATCTCCACGCTTCACGCGTCAGTAAATAATCGCCAACTATTCTTAAAATGAACAATGAATCACATGAGAAAAATTGAGTAATTCTAATCTTAAAAGAAAAGCGAGCTAATCAATAAACAGTACTGTCTCAAAACGTCAGGAAACATATCAAAACCTTTCTAAAACTGTTAACTCAAAATAAAGGAAGGTGCAATTAAAGAAGGATTTGGATTTCATATAAGTAACGACGCGGTATTTTCAATTTTAGACACCATTAATAACAAACAATAACAAAAAATTGCCGCCATATGCAAAACAGGGATGAATTGCAAACTTTGGGAGAGAAAAAAAAAACACTTCAAGACCTTTTCGCCCTTATTTTGTCAAACCTTACTCTGTAAATTAAAGTACTTTGCTCAAGCCATCTAGTTCCCATTTTCAATTTATTTTAGCATAAAAAATTTAAGCAGCCTTCATTATCTGGCTTGGTATCGCCGATGTTCGATTTAATGTTTTGAGAATATTTTGTGAGTATTTATATTTCCTTAATACTATTGTATTTTTTTAGGGGTCCTTTTTGTTTTACGTTCTTTCCCTATTAGGCTATTTTACACTTAGGCTGAGCCTTCAAAAAACGGAAAAAAAAGAAATAAAAAATATTGCAGAACTTAGCTCTGCTTTTTTAAGTTTAATGTAGACATGAACTCTTATTAAACTTTTGCTAATTGCTAGCGGTGTGTGTATTTACTTTCTGCACTGCGCTGAAATGCTTATAAACGCTTTTTAAGTAATTTGCCAAAAAAACCCTCAAAATAGTCAACAGAAGATAGCTAAACAAGGTCTAAGAAGATTGTTCCTTCAAAATACGCTGATACTTTTAAGATTTCCTTCATACAAGGTTTTTATTAAGAAAGCACCGGTGAAGAGTAAGTTATAAACCCGAACTGCCTGTTAATACAACTTTAATAAACAGACCACTTTTTTTAAAAGCCAGCATTATCCTGTAAATCATCGCAATATTGACACAACTTTTCGGCGTACTGGTCAATAGCTTTCCAATTCCAATTACAATATCTATATAGAATTACACACATGTGTGATAGACGCTTGTTGGAACAAAAAGTTTTGGAGCTTTCTGACACTTACAAATGGCTGCAAAAATAATTCGAGCGAAAGGGACACCTGTTATATCTTTTTCAAACACTTGCAGCATGAACGTGGGCATTTTAAAGACATCGTATCGAAGCAAAGCCAGGGGGTTAAGGCTGGATGGAACCAGAACTCTTAAGGTGAGATATAAAGCTAAGAAACTTTAAGCGTTCAGAAAAGGGTTTCGTCGTGTTGTATGTGGCGTGAGTGTGTTTTTTTTTTTGGAATTTTTTATTTGCAGACATTTTCGTTCTCACACAGGTGCACCGGGATATGATCGGCCGCCACTGCCGTTACATTTTGGCCAAAAAGCAAACGAATTGAAAAGAGAACGGCCCCCAGGGAGGAACGCACGAAATGAAATAGCAGATATTTGAATGTGCTTTCTAGCACCGAGTGACTTTCGCCGCTGCCCTTGAAAAAAAATTGCTTTAGCTCAAGATTATTCGTCATCGAAAAGTAAATAAAATTCAATACAACATCGAAAACAAGCATGTCAGGTGATAAGGTGGTCCAAGTTCGATGGTTCAAGGAGACACATGCACTCTCAGGAAACCGCGGATATGAATTTGTTTAAGTATTAAAGAGATGTGGGTCATTTTCAAGATGGCGACAAACCAGGTGCGTTCCACCGAGACTATGACTGCATCAGAGCCGTCATAACACTTAATGAAACCGCAGCATTTCACTAGAATTGCGTGTTAAAAATAACGAGAAACAAAAAACAAACTACCGTAGCGGGGAAACCCGTGGCTTTTGATTTTCCTCTTTCTTTCTGGAACAGCCCATTTAATTAATCAAAAGACACGTAAACCTAAAGCCATTCAAAACAGCCCAAAAGTTGCTGGAAGAGTGTAGTGGAAGGAACCACTTCAGACAAACAACGAAATCTACTCAGGCCGCGTGCAAAAAACCATGACAAATCACCTTAGCGAGACACTCGTGCTTTTAATTGTGAGAAGCCACTTATTGAAGGACCGGGCAAAGCCTTGAACTCTAAAAAGCGGATTGCTCATAGGAGACTGCGGGCAAAAACGAGTCCAGCTGCAGCATCTCTCAAGTCAAGTTTATTGACGCATGAACGGAAGTTTCACCGTGACGTCAATAGCCGCCAGGTTGGTGGTCCGAAAACCACGAAAGATCTCGCATTATCTCCTTTTGTTTGATCCACCAGGAAGTCGTACATTTCTCTATTGCTCTTCGTGTTTCTAGAGGTTGGTTTGAATGAAAACGGTCCTATTCTTAGAAGTACTGTTAAGGCCCCGTTTTAAACGTTGACAGTACACACATGTGCCGAATCTAATGCAAATGAGAGAAAAAACAATAGATTTTTCTCATTTGCATTAGACTTGGCACCATGTGAAATGCGACCAGTTTTCAAACCGGCCTAACTGCAAATTACAGAATGTTCATAGACAAAGAAACACTAACTGCGATTACACACATTATTGATGAGAAGTGTAATATGACCAAAGTAGACCAAGCTTTTGTATTCGTCACTGGCATCTTTGAATAAATGCAAAAGTCCACGATGCAAAATGTGAGACAGGAAACGCATAGATAAAGGTGAGATATTTAAAATAAACCGACTGGAAAAACAATTACTTGTCTGTACGTCGTTGTGGACTTTTATGGAACATAGTCGTACTCACTACGGATGATTAATAAAGGAAGAAGATTAAAAAAAAAAAAATTCAGGGAAGGGCAGAATTACACCACTCAGCTATCTATGGTGGTTGTGTCAATAATTGAAAACATTGATAGTGTTAAATTTGTGACGTGCGTAAACTGTTGAGAGAGTTTCAAATATTTTGTTTTGGAAACAGTTTATCCAGACTAGGCTGTGTAGTTAATCCTCTAAACCGCAATTAAGCGCGTGTCATCTTGTACTCAAAGCAGAAAGGACAGCAGACGTATAAAACACCAGCAAGACTGCCTAATCAGACAAGATCAAGGAGTTTGCAGAGCGTCTTGAAGAGTCCCTGATGTTACTACCATGAGCAGAGTGCCGAGGACACATTAGCTCTCTTTAGTTGAACAGCAATTACCGGGCGGCACTGTTCGTCTTTGGCAAGAGAGAGCGGAAGCACACAGACTAGTTTGAAGGCTACATCACAGAGCTGGAGCCAGCTCTCATCCACGAAGCGCAACGCACTGGTCGACTACAAGCATGACCCATGACAGAAGAAACCTCCTGAATCTTAGGGCCGCATCGAAACCAAGGCCCAGCGAACGGCACTGCTGCGAGGAATAACGACTGGATTAAACTCTCCAGAGAGAAGTACCAGCACGGCCTCTCTCACCGGCCATAGCAGGGGAAGGCTATGCGGGGATCATAAGCATGCAACAGGAAAGCCAGTCAAGAAAGCTGCCCCCTAAAAGTCCAAAACAGGGAAAGTCATCACAGACTCAGGACGCAAAACAGCTAGAAAGACGGATTCGATTGCTATCTTGACCTTTATTCCGGAACAAAAAAAAGTCTCTCAGGAAGAACTATGATGCGAGCGAGGATTCTGCCCGTACTGGAGGAACTTGACGCCGAGCCGACCACGAAAGAACTTAGCAAAGCTACTTGATGCGTTGGACAAGCGGGAAAGCACGTGTGGAGAAGATGGCACACCCCTGAAATCATCAAGTGCGGCCAAGTCAGCCCTCTTCCAAACAGTTCAGGAAATTCTGTTGCCTTTGCTGGAAGAGAAGGGAAGGTACTTAAGGATATGTTGCGACTCAAAGGTCGTCACGCTGTACAAATGCGCGCAAAGGGCTACCGCAAGTGTGATTAGCAACACTTACCGGGGCATATCTATTGATGATTATAGTAGGAAGAAGTCTTGGGGCCCGTCGTGGTCTCGCCTGAAAAGTCCTTACCAGCTGCGTTCCGCAGTCATGAGTCTCAAATAGGGGGCTTAAGATCTACGACGACGACGTCGACGAAAACGCCACAAAAACAACAGATAATTGGTTAAAAGACGCATAAAATAATCGTGCTGCACGTGCAACCCGGATTTTTCGCTCCCATTTTTGCGGTTCTCTGCATGGACGACGCCGTCAAATCACTAAAATTTTAGGTTTTGAAGACAACGTGAGCACGCACCAGCGAAAGTTCATTCCCTATTTTCAGTCTGAAACCGCTCGTACCAATGTTATTTTTAGGATCACTTCGCCCACATTGTACGAAAAAAAAAAACAAAGGGGTGAAAGAGTGGAATACATCGCGAAAGACTTTTACTAGAGCTGACGTTCTATTGTTGATACCGCGTGTGACCAATTTCGTTCGACGGTCGCCAGGGTGAGATCTTAGAGGTCCCCAATGTGGCTTTAGTTCGGAGCGTTCCAAGGTCGATATGATTTTCTCCATTCGACAGATGCAAAAGAACGGGCTGTGAACAACAGATTGCCACTCTTACATCGCATTCATCGATCTTACCAAGGCTTTTGACCTTGTAAGCAGGGAAGTGGCCGGTTCAAGCTACTGGACTACGTCATGGGCCAGAGGCCGTCCGGCGACCTCCAACTATCAGCATCAAAAAGCGAGGTCATTGAGGTCACCGATCATTTTCACCTACTTGGCTCTATTGTGTCCAGCAACTTGTCTCTAAACTCAGAGATCGCACAAGCGCATCAGCCAAGGCCACGGCTGCCGCAGTTTTGTCTAAGGTGAGCAAGAGCGGTGTGGAAAACAGTCAGCTGACCTTGAGTACCAAGCTCAAGTTATAACAGGCATGCAGTCCTCAGTACCTTTATGCACGACAGTGAGTCTTAGATGAATTACGCTGAGACAGGAGAACCGCACCTGGAAAGCTTCCATCATGCGCTGCTTACGCCGGATAAAAATTGGGCATACACCATGGCAGGACAGCAAAACTTCGATTAGCATTACCCTATGATAGCGCAGGCGAAAAAAAGAAAGATGAAAGAAAGTGTGCTATGTGTGGTTAAATGAAACTAGAATTTTAAGGTATGTCTGCATTAAAATGCTTAAAAATTTCTACAACCTTTTGCAAATATGTGCATGATCAATATGATTGTTCCACTTTAAAGTCATTAGATACAACGAGCCCTAGATCTTTTATAGTTGATACTCAATGCTTAAGAGGAAGAAGACGTCGAGGTCTTACAATTTTAGTCATTGTTAATAGGTTCCTTTTTTTTTCCGAATCCGAATACTGTCAATCTTTCGCAGTTGTTGTGAGCTTTAAGAAAGGAGTATGTGAGCCATCAATTGCCTGACACTCCAGTTATTAAACGACAATTAAGGTAATTAGATGTTGGGAGAGCAGGCACAATCAGATTCTTCTGTGATGACGATCTAGTTCTCTTTGAAACATCATCAGCAAATAAAGCAGCACGACTGTCAATAAACGGACCGTGACTTAGATCGTTCACATACACTAGGAATAAAGAAGCGGCTAGGATGCTACCTTGAGGCACCCCGGACGGTTACACAGGGTAGACTGGTGGAAGTATATCCATGAACAAGACATCGTTGACTTGCTGGTAATTAAGATAACTATCTACACCACTTGAGCCGCGGACCGCCTCTAACCTACTGGGCAAGTTTAAATAGAAGCCGCTGATGCGATACGCTATCAAAGGAGATACTTATCCGACTGCCTGGCATTGTCCAGATTTTGCCGATCCTTACTGATAAAATGTTAATAACTGTGTAACACTGTACGGCGACTCTTGAAAAAAAACCATGTTGTGAGTAGTCAAAGTAGAGCACAGAGGTGGTTATTAAAGCCGCAGTTGAATACCACAAACGGCTCTAATACGTTTGAAATGACGCAAAGAATAGAAGTTGGACGATAATTGGAAACATCATCTCTCTTTCCTTTTTTTATGGACTGGGAACAACTAAGAGTTTTTCCATTCAACAGGGAGTTCACCAGTTACGAGTGATAAGTTGAAAAGATGACAAATAGACGGGGCTAGTTCCAAAGCACATTCTTTCAGGACGTACGTCGGAAAAGACCATCGGAGGCCTGGAGCTTTCTGAGGGTCAAGCTTAGTAAGGACATCGAAAATCACTTTCTCGGAAAAGACAAACATTGTCCAGGAGAGGCACATTATTGCTAGGAGCGGTGGATTCAAGTTGAGAGGCAGAGCCTGAATCGTTCGTAAATTTAGAATAGAAAAAGCTGTTAAATGCCTCGGCCTTATCGGACGCTGAGCAGTGAGGGTAGAACCATTGAATGTCATCACTGGCAGGGAATCACAATTTGATGTAGTTTGCCGTGAGGAAAGTGACTCCAACGCGCAGTGGCGAATTAACTTTGGTGGGAACCGATTTCTCACTTCTCTGCATTTCTCGATAGTGGTTGTTGTACAGGACGTTGAATTAAACAAGTCTCGAGTATTAGCTGTTCGTCTCGATGTTTCTTTTGTCTTCTCAGATTTGTAGAAATTCTTGATACACTCCAAGGAGGAGTGTTTACATTTATTAACTCAATCTTGGGAATATTGAGAGTCGCTGATATTCAGTACTGCGGAATTCCATTTCAACCAGCAATTGTTCACATCGGAACCACCTGAGGACTTATCAGTAATTAGGGTGCTTTGCTTGCGATCATTTTTCAGTACTTCAAGGTCAGCTCCTTTAAATTTATAAACATAAACGTTCGGGTTTCTTGATACGGAGATGGTGACCACGAATAAATCGAATTGAAACGAGTGTGGTGATCCGTGGATCGAGACCAGCTTTCATCAGGACTAATTTGGCTGATGTCTTTTTTATACATTGCGGAGCATAGTGATAAACAATGTACCAGTAAACATTACTTCTTTGAGCAGAGAAATGGGTGGGAAGCGTATTCTTGCAAAAAAAACACTGATCTACAACAGCTTCGCAAAATATAAGCTTCAGGAGAATTGGGAGTTAACAAAACCACAGTTTTTCAATCCTTTATATGAATGCCAGGGAAATTGCAAGTAACCCATGATTTATAGTGTGGCTTTTTGTTATACGTGTGCAGTTTCTCAGAAAGCAGTAGTGTGATCATGGAATTACGTTTCGCTGTTTGGAGGTGGTAGATAACACTGACTAATATTATAGGCCATCCGTAAGGTTTAGTTCCAACACCAACCATCTCCATCGCAGTTTTTCCGTCGCTTCTTGCTTTGTGAAGGAAGAGGATTCTTGATCGCTAACAAGACACCAACCAAAATTTCCGACACGATTCACGTCTGTATATCATGTAACCATTTTCTAGTATTTCAGTATCTTTAATTGAAGCATGTGTAGCCACGTCATCCGTAACCGCCAACAAACATCATACTCGTTCCCCGAGTAAAAATTGTTGAAATGTTAAGAGAGAGGGCAGATTTTTGGTTCTTCTCTGTCAGGGCCTTTACGTAGACTTTTTAGAACTCCCTATGCATTAAGATAGACACGTTTTGAAAGCGTTTTTTCTTCAAAATAGAGCCAGAAGGATCGGTAGCAACGAAGGTTTGACGGACCAGAATTTAATTTGAAACCCCCAACACCCTCGAAAACAAAGCTGGAAGTAAGCTGAGGAGTGTGGAATCATAGGAACAAGGACATTGGGATCTTTGATGTTAAAACGCCTCTTCTTGTAACGAAACAATAGGCAATTACTGTAGAGGTTCGTAGGTATTGCATGCTGGTCCACCAACCGTAACTTCAAGACTTCAGTAAGCACAGCGAAGAAGATGAAATTCTTGAGTTTTTAAGGAAGGCAAACACCAAAAATGGAGGCAACAACTCACCACAATTCGTGTAAAGACATCTTAGGAAGTCATAGTCTT
>NW_027180183.1:62500-65000 GCF_036669925.1 Montipora capricornis | reverse complement strand
ACTTAATTTTTGATATTAATTTTATTCAAAGGACTTTTTATTTCCCCAAAATGTTGGAAGTTGCCAATTCAAATAACATTACATGAATCATTTTGAATAAGACCTCTTTAAATGTTCCAAATTCAATAGATTTTTGTTTCTTGAGTATATTACTACTCACAGTTTAAGTACTAGCACACATTGATCATTGTTTCAGTCCAAACTGTACATTAAAAAATGCAATATTGACTGTCAAGTCTGTACCTCTCATCCAACTTGAAGTGTTGAAAATCTTCATTCCCTTTCAGTGCTTTGTACATCTTTCTAAAGTCTTGCTGTGATTAAAAAACAAATGACTAAACACGCTTGTATAAGCAGCACATTTTTGCTAAGATTTTGTGCGAAGAAGACCATCTCTTTTGCTCTTTTGGGGAGAAAGTTACTTCATTGCGGGTTAACTGATTACTTAAATAATTCTTCAAACCTACTGTTGTTGATCATTGTTTTATGAAATTTGAAAAAAGCTTTAAGGGGCTGTTGTTCTTGTTGTTATTCCACCAGGTATTTGCGAGACCTCATGAGGCAAATGTTTAGTGGTACTATGATAAAAATATAACTTCATTTTTTTCTTCAGATTTCGAAAGTGTGTTTGCTTAACACCTTCCTGGCAAAATTTTGAGCTTTAAGTTTTATCTAAAGGCTGTTTACTTCTGAGTGTAAGTTCTGAATTTCACGGTCTGCCATTACTCATACATGTATATCAAAACTGAGCACCTTTACGGTCTCAGAGGGTTGGATCAAGGGAAAAAGTGACGTCATTCACTCAATAGCTTAAAATTTCAGTGTGTAAACCATAGTTAAAAGCAGTTTATTATGTATGCAAAACATAACTTTAAAAATCTGAAAGCCCAAAACTCTTGTGCTGCACATTAATTCAGTCGGGTACAAGTGCATTGCATTTGTAAACAGTGAGTCTGAGGACGCTTTCCATTTGACAGAACTGACCGTCCCGACCAGGCATTTGGAAGGACTAACTCTAAACCGCTTTCAAATTAAAACATTTTGAAGATGATATATACTCTTCCAGAAGAATGCGAAGGATTATCTCGCAAGTGTTCTTTCAAATTTGTTGCATTTTCTTTGCAAACTGATGGGTCTGGCCAGCCAGTCCTGACAAAAGGAAAGTGCCCTGAGTCATTCTCTCCTCAATAGTATACAGCTCTGTCAAGATTTTAAAGTTAGTAATGGCAGACAATTAAATAGGAAAATTCCAGTGAAAATAAACTGGTGTCTTTTTTTAACTTTAAGGCTTAAAACTTGAGTCACTTAGTGTTAAGAGATTTGATTTTCTGATCATAGTACCACTTTAACAGTTGTGCTTTTGAAGTGACAAAACCATTGAAGCAAAAAACTTATCCATAGGGGTAAATCAATAAAATACACTTAATACATTTCAGAAGGGTGTTTGCCCTGCGGAGTTCTTATAGTCTCCCAGGGGCCATTTTATAGTTAAAAAGGGTGGCAAAAAACATCTACATGTAAATGGCCCCAGTGATAGCATAAAAAAGTGACAGGACACAAGGATTTCTTAAATGTAAGGTTATTCTATTGAATTACCCATATGACATCCAGTTATTTACCCTTTAAAATATCAATTCCCATCTATTCATTTGAAAAGCACTCAGCACTCAGAGTTTGGGTTGCCTATGGTCATAGCACATGACATGAAATTCGTATTGGTGGAGTTTTCACATGTAAACACCCACGAAAACTCGGTGGAATCGTCTCAATACTCGGAATAGAGGAATAGCAAAGAAGTTCAGCTAAACAAACACTGCTCAAAGGAAAAAAATACCGAAACTAGCCAGAGGCGCAGAGAAATCAGGATTCACGCACGCAGTCCATACGCGATTCCCCAAATGAACCGCATGAAGTCATAGGCATTACGTATACATTCATCGTACAACAAGCCGTTTTAAAAAACTAACGATAGAATATACTTACTCGGCACGGTTGCGGGATTGGGATCTTCCTAGTTCTTTTTCTGCTCGCTCTTTCTTGTGGTAAGCCGCTCTCCATTTTAGATGCTAGTTCCTGAAGCATGTTTCGCTGCTCATTATCTCGCGCTTCTATTGCTTCTCTGAGGCGTCTATTTTCCGTGAGAACCTTTTCAAGCAATACGACATACTGATCTTCCATTTTGCAGGTAGAAAAGGTTAGGAATCAGGTCACGAAGGTAGAAACTTTCACACAGCGACACAACCGACGTGTCGACACAACTCAACTAGCAGATAAAATTCGCTCATGACGCTAATTTCATGACGCTAGTTCCGAAAGTTCCCGCCATGAATATAAGTTTCTAATTGGCTTTTTTCTATCAGCTGGTACGTGATTGGCTAAGCTAAAACAAGCAAATCAAGATGGCGGCAACACGGCAACCGGTTTTCACAATTCCACATCCGTTCACGTCAAGTCTGTTTCCGATTTAATGTTAATGCTTCTTATGCTGCAAAGATGTCTT
>NW_027180183.1:50000-55000 GCF_036669925.1 Montipora capricornis | reverse complement strand
TACAAAGTCGGACCGGATCAACTCGGACCGCCAGTCCGGGTCGGATCAACTCGGATCGCCGGGGATCATGAAAAAAACATAAAATTAAATGAAAATGAAACTTTTACCCATTTGAAGGTTAAAATTCCAGTCAAAAATGGGCCAAATTAAGAAAGACTCGAGAGGTTTCTCCGTGTCGTGCTGTGTCTTGACCAGCCGTCATTTTGCATTCTTAGTGCCACTTCCTCTCGGACTCGTCTCGTGTTCATCCATCCCTGATCCCGCCGCGTCAATCTCCACGAGAAGGTAAAATCTAGGGTTAAGGTTTGTCAGTGAATTTGTATCCGTCCACCAAATTGATACTTACAATCATAACCTATTTCTGTTCGCGGAAATTCGCTTTACTTCCTGTTGGCTTCTAATTTGGAGAACAGGAAGTTGATAGATTTAGCTAATCATTAAGCAAACTTTGGCCTCCTTGACGACAAGGGATTTCAGTCCAAAATGGTTGGAAACAAGACTGCCATGAAAAATAAGCAAATATATACATTCTTAATTACTAAAACTATCAATTTGGTGGACGGATACAAATTCACTGACAAAGATGGCCTAGATTTTCACTTCATCTGGGTCCATGATCGTGGAGATTGGCGCAGCGGGGTCAGGGATGGATGAACACGAGACGAGTCCGAGAGGAACTGGCGCTAAGAATGCAAAATGGCGGCTTGACTACACAACACGACACGGAGAAACGTCTGGAGTCTTTCTTAATTTGGCCCATTTTTGACTAGAATTTTAACCTTCCCTCGCGACTGGACGGATCATATTTCATAAATGTTGATTTAGTGTAAGCCAATGAGAACTCCTTGTTTTTTATTCGGCACATGTGAAATGCGACGTTTGAAACCATTGCGGAACTTCAGTCGAATATAATTCAATTCTGTCGAGTTTAATTTATTCAAACGTCGCATTTCACATGCAGTTGTATTCGGCACATGTGAATTGCGACGTTTGAACTGGGCCAGAGAGAAACACATCATGTCGTCTGCACTACCCTGCGGGCAGAGTGCATTTGTGCTAGACTATTATGAAAGCTTCGTAATTTTGCGAAAGATGCGGTTTAAAACCATCACGTAAAACAAAAACAAGCGTAATCTGACTGAACACATTTACCCTAGCTTTACAGCAACTTTACTTGCGGTCTAGTAAAGTTCAACTTTACGCAAACTTTATAATGTGCGTAAAGAAAAGTAAATTAGGCTCATCGACTTTAAACCACCTTTACGCAAGCTTTACGTCTTAAGGCGTAAATGTACCTTTACAAGACTTTATAAGAGATGTGAAAGTGGCGTAAAGTAGTTGACCCAACTTTACGCAGATTTACGTAACTTTAATTGTCCGTAAATGCCTTTTTTCATGCTGTGATGGGCATACAGCTTTAGTCGTGCAGGTCTGTCAACCCCATTTTAACATAATATTGTAGTGCGAATTAATTTATGTCACCTTTAATTTGTCATTTCATTCAGTTTGAGGAAAACACCTCAGTACACTAGATGTCTTTATTTATTAAGAACAATATTGCAGGGCCTGGGGTAAGGCCCCAAGAATATTTTGAATAAGAATTATTTTTAATAGACACTGGCAAATATTATATAATTATTAAATAAAAGTCACAATTCTTGGGTTTCACTCACGTGATCAACAGCCATGTTTCTCAACGAAAACAAAAGAAGACGGTAGCATAATAATAGCTTTCAATTCCCGGAGGATTGGATCGGGACACCAACATGGCCGCCATTTCATTGTTTTGGGGACACCAACATGGCGGCCGTGACGTCATGTGACCTTCCTTCTGCATGAATTTTTTTTCTTTACCTTCTTCTTTAGGCGAATTTTTTTTCTTGGCATTTTCCCTTGCATGAATTTTTTTTTGGTTTTGGCCGGCCCCCCCCCCCCCCCACACTTTTCTAATGGTCCGTCCCTTATCAGAAGAAACTTGATCGTGATGTCATGATAAAGATATTTGATATTCACACTAAGGAGTTTGTCCTCCTCGATCAAAAGACATACATAAAATATCTTGGTATACTGATTTATTCGAATCTTTCATGGAAATACCATATTTTCTATATAACATCAAAAATAAGCAAAACTGTTGGTGTTATTGCAAGATTAAGACATTTTGTACCATCTAGTACGCTGCTGACGCTTTACAGATCTTTGGTTTCGCCTTACCTTTTATGTGGCCTTACTGTCTGGGGCCAGGCACCACAGATATACCTTAACCAAATCCTTGTTCTACAAAAGCGTGCCTTATAGATCTGCTGTTCCTCTTTCTGTTTCCTCCGCGTGCCTCCCAATCGGCCTCCTGAATTTTAAAGCAGTTTCGATTTTAATGCATGATGTCCATAATAACTTATCACCCCGTAATGTATCCAAGCTTTTCAGTTCTGCGAACGTATTACACACAGACAGCACAAGATTTTCTTCCGCCGGTAATCTCTACACTAAATATTCCAGGTTTACCCATCAAATCAAATCTTTTTCTCGACGAGGTGTAATAATATAGAATAGCATCCTTCCAGACCTGAGGAAATTATCTAAGCCATGCTTCAAGAATAAAATGCGACACTGCTTACTTGAAATTCTCAATCAGGAGGATTATGTTGACATACCAACTATTATGTCTCACTTACAAAAAGTTATATAGGCAAGTTTATAGAGTATACATTATAGTCTTAAGATGTAGGCATGATTGCGATCAATTTAAGTACGGAATATACGTCAATTTAAAATTGTATTTGTATAATATGTAATATATCAATTTCACGCTACCCGCCTAGATTAGCTTTCGCTATTCGCGGGTAAGAGTGATGCTTTTGTAATATGTAATAACAATAATAATAATAATAATAATAATAATAATTAATAAGCTTGAACTAGAAACTTGAACTTAATTTGAAACTGGCTAATAGGTACATGAAACTCTCATTACTACGAGACATTATAAAGCTTTTAATCAGGAAATAACACAATTGCTGAAAAAATATTCTTATTAGTATATACCATTTAACGCTCTCGAGTGCATAATTGGTAATCAGGCAACATGGTGGAAAATTCAAAGGTTTGTATGGAAATTC
Organism: Montipora capricornis; assembly: GCF_036669925.1. Classification (NCBI taxonomy): domain Eukaryota; kingdom Metazoa; phylum Cnidaria; class Anthozoa; order Scleractinia; family Acroporidae; genus Montipora; species Montipora capricornis. The sequence continues at coordinate 51,881 of NW_027180183.1, read as the reverse complement.
AAAGCAAAATATACTGTACATGACTCTACTTTATAGACTTTCGCCTTCATAAACCAAACATACAACTGGGATGAACTGGACTCTTCATCTATTCTTTGGAATTCCTAAACATTGCTTTTTTTGTCTCCATACATTCTCTGTAATTTTGTGCCTTTGGAAAGACAGGAAACGTATGGCAGAAACTCTGTTTAATAAAATAATTTCTACAGTAGCTATTCTCTCCAACTTTATTTTGCCAAGTGAAGCTATGATCTTCGCAGTTATGAGCGCAATTTTGCAATTGCGTAGAGAAGCCTGAAAAATTCAGGACTTCAACGGGGTTTGAACCCGTGACCTCGCGATTCCGGTGCGACTCTCTAAGCAACTGAGCTATGAAGCCATTGACGTTGGGAGCTGGTCATCTGCGGGTTATAATGGTCACGCGAGGAATCAATCAATGGTGAAACGGTATATGAAATGAATCATATATGAACTGCGGAAATGAAATCAAGTGAAGCTATGATCTTCGCAGTTATGAGTGCAATTATGAGCGCAGTTATGAGCGCAATTTTGCAATCATAGCTTCACTTGATTTCATATCCACAGTTCATATATGATTCATTTCATATACCATTTCATCACTTTTCATTGTATTGAACTTCCACACAAACCATTGAATTTCTCTCCATATTGCCCTGATTACCCATGATAAATTCAAGAGCGTGAACTTGTCTATTGAATATTCATTCGCGACTCAAATGTCTAAATGAAAAATGAACAATGTTTTCATCAGAGATAACCGTTTTAGACTATTGGTCACATAGTATACAGCCAATGACCGAACATGTTTGACCATACAAACACCAATTAACCAGTATCCCAAGTAAAACGACATTTTCACTGACCGCAATGCAGTTTGTGGTGTTTTTTTTTTGTGGGGGGGGATGAATTTCTTGAATCCATAGCCAAGAGTGACATCCTGTATAGACTTATGGATTAAACTCATGTAATTACAGTGTATTCAATATCACCCACAATGCCCTCCTGTGTTGAAAATTACCAATCTGCAGTAGACACATCATACTCATCAAGTATCTATTTCTGTGTCTAATATCCATTATCGTAATCTGAAGCAATGGGAAATCAAAATTAAACTGGTTTAAGACATTTTAAAGAAATGTTCAAAAAAGTTGCAGCATGTGTGTTATCAGGTCTTAAAAACACTCTGTTACACCTCGTTTTTTAAACCCCGGTTAAACTCTGCAGCTTTCTTTAAAAACATTACTTCAAAATTTCTTCAACCAGTTTAATTTTGATTTTCCTTTGCTTCAGATTACAGTAATGGATAATAGACAAAGGAAACTCAAAATTGAACTGGTTTAAAAAAACGTAAAGTGATAAAATTCTGAAACAACACATCAAATAATGAAGTTATTTATGAACTTATGTCTTAGCATATGTCGTTATGGCGTCCGGCCATGTTTGAGAGGGCTCTGTCGTCTTACGGCGCTAAGATAACTATGGCTACAATTGGACAGGTAAAGGACCTTCTAAAGAAGGAACTTGAACCGCTTCATTCTAAATTGGAGACTATGTCTACTGAGTTCAGTGAATTAAGAGCATCAGTTCAACTTTTCTCGGACAAGTATGACGATCCATTGAAACAAATCAGGCAGTCGAACGAAAAACTTCATCAACAGAGGACAGACTTGAGTAAGACCAACTCCGAAGTAAATAACATTAAGAAAGATCTTATGAGCATGGAAGAGCGAATAGCAAATACCTCCTATGAGATTGAGGAAGTTGGTCAATACCTTAGAATTTGCCCACCTCTGGCACAAAGGTCTACTACCTGATGTATTCCGCAACACTTTCCAGTATGCTAACGAAGTGCATAGCTAC
>NW_027180183.1:45000-47500 GCF_036669925.1 Montipora capricornis | reverse complement strand
GCTTTCGAAATGTCCAAGTTACTCAAGCATTCCCTGACTTCATTAACCGGCACCTTTATATGAGAAATTTCCATATCGGTTAGTGAATTATGCGATGGCGTGATGTTTACATCAGGGGTAGCCGGGAGAAATACGGAGCAAAAATAGTTGTTTGGAAGCTCCGCTTTCTGTTCTGGTTTTTCAGCAGCTACACCATTATAAGAGATTACCGAGTTCGCACCTGATCGGCCGCCGAGAAAAGCTTTGTGATAGCTCCAGAAGATCTTAGGATTGTCCTTGAATGACATTTCAATTTTAGCCAGATATTGGTGGTGTTTACATCGTATAACGTACTTGAGGTTTTGACTGAGAGCGCGTAGTTTTTGTTTGCGTTCTTCAGTCTTGTGCTGTCGATATTTCTTCAAAGCAGCGTACTTTTTTCGAATTAGGTGCCGCACTTCGCCATCAATCCAGGGCGGAGAGTTTGTGTCACGAACTGTTTTTGTTGGGACATGATCTTTTACGGCTGAGAGAAACAAATCCTTCCAATTAGACCAGTACTCGTCAATGTCCTCGGAGGCAGCAATTTGGAAAGGTGTTCTTGAGAGGGATTCCCGCAAAGCGTCGAGGTTTCCGTTTTTAAAATCGAACACTTGCCGTGTGGATCCCTTAGATCTCTTGAATCTTAATTTAATTGTGAATGTTATAACGTAATGATCCGAGGGAAAACGGCCATCTCGGGGGTGAAAAGTTGAAACATTCTCAATAACTTTGGGCCAGTTGGACAGCAGTAGGTCAAGTTTATTGCCAGGGATATGAGTGGGACCAGAGATAAACTGTTGGAGAAAGTTATCCCCCATTAAATCACAGAAAACGTTGTGGTCCGCTCGACCCCCATTGTTTATATTTTGTTGAAGTATAAGTGCTCCACGACCAACATTTTCCAAAAACGTAACCCTACTTGTATTAAGTCATGTCAAGTCCAGTTCATCCATCTTTGTTAAGAGACAGTTGAGTTCTCCTGGAAGATATTATATACCTTTCTTGTCAGCCTTTTTCAGTGCATAATTATCTAATTCAACCCATTATTAGAATTTTCTCTTTTCTGAAAGAGAGGTTTGGAGGACAAAGACAAAGGAAAGTGGATGATATGCAAATATTTTTCACATTCATTCCAAAGCGTTTCTATTGTTTTTGTCCTCACTGCTTCACTATAAAGCTGAATATTTCGAAATTGGCCTATTGATGCATTGGTTTTATTTGATTAAGACATCCTGAAGAGGGTTGAGACTGATGAATGCAGCAGCAAAGACACCCTAAGAGAGACACATGGTGAGTTCACACATTTTATTGACTTAATTATTGTCTGCAAGTAGTATATCAAGGTTCGATTCATGACTGCTCTTTTACTCCCAAAGAAATGTCCGAACATTTGAGGGAAGGTAGGTATACATGTAAATGCCTCCTATTTTACAAGTGTTTGAGAACAACATACATGAAAAATATATATGAAATACATCATATATTGTACTGCGGGTATGAAAATTTTTCAGGCTTCTCGACGCAATAGAAATTTGCGCTCATCACTGCGAGACAACATGGTTTCATTTGATTTCATACCCACAGTGCAATATATGATGTATTTCATATATTTCTGTCACTCATAATTACTTATCACGGGAAGTTGTGAACTCAGAAGTGACCAGCTCCCAACGTCAGTGGCTTCATATAACATATTGATAGTGAATCGCACCGGTATCGCGAGGTCGCGGGTTCAAATCCCGTTGAAGTCCTGACAATTTTCCAGGCTTCTCGACGCAATAGAAATTTGTGCTCATCACTGCGAGACAACATGGTTTCATTTAACAACATACATGGATTGTAAGTAATGGATACATAAAAATGTGAGTCATTGAAGAAAGTGCTTTATTCCACCAAAGACTCAAACATTGTTACAACAGTTAGAATGGGTCTTTCCGCAATTATTGCGCAAATGTCTGCCGTTGCAATCTTATTGAAATTACCAGTAGGATTTACAGCAATCTCATACTCAGGGCTTTTATACGCCGAGAGTAGGGCAAGCAGCGGAAAAAGCCCTGGAAGCGAGGTTGGCATTACAGGTGCCCAGACCACAACACCAGGGACTCCTTGTGCTGCTCTAGATCACTTCTAACAAGTTGTGGGGTCTTTAATGTCCCACACAAGGGCTATGTGATGATTACTTGTAGTGCCTCGAAGTGAGGATCATCACTAGAGGGGGACTTACAAAATGTAGACTGTTGCAACAGGTTTCACACGGTTATGAAAAGTCATGGATTTTTAAAATGCACTTTGCAGGCCTGAAAAAGTCATGAAATATTATTTTCTTTCCAGGCCTATGCCTTTGTGCTGAATAAAAATCTTGAATATCCTTTTTGAAATTGGATGAAACTGTGTAGAAAAAACGCCAGTTGCACATGAAAAGTGGAATGAGGTCATGAAAAAGTCGTTAAATTTCATTCCTCATTTTCAGTGTGAACAC